>NC_083773.1:6753635-6781135 GCF_963514075.1 Conger conger
CGTATTTCTCAGGGAAGTACTGGTGGCAGGTAGCTGCGGGTAGACCCATGTGGGTCCTGAGATTTCCCTCATACAGTGGCCAGGGTGCTCTAATAACACTCATAAGGCCCAGTTTACAGTGCATGGGCCCACTGGGACTTTTAGGCTTGTGCTTTTAGTGAAGGTGGCAGCCCAAATGTTTGTGTGTGCATCTGTGTGTGTTTGTATGTGTGCATGTGTGTGTATTTGTGTGTGGTGTGTGTGTGTGTGCGTTTGTGTGTGGTGTGTGGTGTGTGTGTGTGTTTGTGTGTGGTGTGTGTTTGTGCACATGTGTGTGTTTGTGTGTGTGGTGTGTGTGTGTGTTTGTGTGTATGTGCATATGTGTGTCTGTGAAATAGAGAGAGACAGTGGGGTGAGAGAGATAGAGGGAGAGAGACAGTGGGGTGAGAGAGGGAGAGAGAGAGATAGAGGGAGAGAGACAGTGGGGTGAGAGAGAGAGACGATGGGGTGAGAGAGAGAGATAGAGGGAGAGAGACAGTGGGGTGAGAGAGGGAGAGAGAGAGATAGAGGGAGAGAGACAGTGGGGTGAGAGAGAGAGACGATGGGGTGAGAGAGATAGAGGGAGAGAGACAGTGGGGTGAGTGAGAGAGAGAGACGGTGGGGTGAGAGAAATAGAGGGAGAGAGACAGTGGGGTGAGAGAGGGAGAGAGAGAGATAGAGGGAGAGAGACAGTGGGGTGAGTGAGAGAGAGAGAGATGGTGGGGTGAGAGAGAGAGAGAGAGAGAGAGTGGGGAGACAGAGATGGAGATAGTGCTGTAACCATTAAAGGATGGTCTCTCGTTCTGGTGCTAGGAGAGCTGAAGACCTGAAAGTCCTGTTGGTTCTGTTTCTCCCGTGTTTGTGTTTCCCTTCGTAACCCGCGTTCATCAGCGGCTGTGGTTAGATTCGCCTCAGAGAGCCTTTCCACACATCTCTGATTAATCTCCAGATTTCGTTTATTTTTGTCCACAATGCCAACCGCCATCAGAAAAATATAAATTAGGAGTTTTGACACAACCAAGTATAAAAACCCACTTTGGAACAGAATGTGTTTGTATGTAAACTTTTTCTAAACGGCTTGTGTGCTAAATAGCAAGTAAACGGTTAGTGGTTAGTTATGTAAACTAAAGCGCAGCGTTAGGCTGAGTAATGTTGTGTGTGTAATGTTTCCTCTGCATTCCAGCCTGTTAGAGGGAGGGTCCCTGCCCCCTGCTGAGTGTGACAGTAATGCAGCACAGGGCCTGATGTTTTCACAGGCATGCAGTGGACACCTAAATTGGTAAAGCCCCCCCCCCCCTCTCGCCCCCCTTTTTGCCCCCTTCCACATTCCTACTCAGACTGATTCGTCCTTGTTTGGGCAGAAACATTTTGAAGGGGGGGGGGGGGGGGGGGTTGACACCAGGAAGTGCAGAGAGTAGTCGGGAGGAGAACCTGCTAGAACGCGCCACAATCATGGACACAGAATAGGCTTGGTCCTGGACTAAATTGAGTTTCAAACTATAATTTAGTCTGTGTCTGTGGAACTGGCCCCGTGTTGGCAGTTTAATTCTGTATGTGTGGCGTTACCTAATGCAGTGACAAATATATTTTTTCCCAGTTTTTGATGTAGCCATCGTTAGACTACTGAGTGTGATTAGGTACACACCTTACTGATTTGGCCTTTGAACACCAAATTATTCCTTCATTAAATGACTCATTTTATATGATAATTGCTTTTAAAGTGTGCTTCCCGCTCTTTGCATTTTTGGTGTCACATGATTCAATGTAGCACCTAAATGTTTTATGAGTATGGTGGATATTCCTCCTTGCCCACCTTGATGGACCAGCAAACATCAACTGTACGCTGCTGCTTTTGTTAACACTCTCACAGAAACATTTCTTCTTGGAGTAGATTGCCAAGATTGAAAGCGTTATAGGGCTCTTAGAGTTCATATGCGTACTAGTTCTCCAATTTGTGGTCACTATCTGATTGATCTGACTGAATACAACTAAAAAAATTAAAAATAAATAAATAAAACCTGTATGAACCAAGAGACTGAGCTTTAATCTGCCCGGACAGAGAAAGAGAGGAAAACACAATTGGCCTGATGTACTAAGACCGTTAGCATGTACACAACCTTTTCGCAAAACTAATAACACAACTCGCGATTGGTGTAAAACGGATACCAAGGTCAATCATTCGTCCATGCTATTGGTTTTGTTTGTGCTAAAAGGTTTTCGTAAATCCGGCCCACATGTGCTAGCTGTAGACCCTGTGGACACTTTGTAGAATTAGAGGTGTGCATTATGGGAGAATGAAATCGGCACTGAATAGTCCACGACTTCTCTGAATGACCATTCGACTATTTAACCATCACCCCGTCATACTGGTGTCAGGTCAACGCGCTTACAGGGGTTTTTCACAGACCAAGACCATTTAGTGAGCATCTGTGGATGATGTCATAGCATTTTGTGTGTCAGGGAGTATTGTGTTTTTGGGCAGTGCATTCCACAGAAATTAAATGCATTCCAATGAAATGCACACATTTCCTACATTTGCCGGATTCCATACTAATTGCTTGTTTCAGTTACAGGATTCCAGGTTAATTAGTGAATTGTGTGATTGCGTTTGCATTCTCTGTGTCACTGTAGAAGCAGTCAGGCCCGATGTGTCTCATAAATATTGGGGGGGTTAATAAGAATGCAGGCCAAAAAAAAAGATTATGTTGAGGCTTTCGTTGCGGAAGTACAGCCTGTCTGAGAAGGAGCTTCAAACCAACTCCAGTGCCCTGAGTGGTTTCAGGAGTGGAGTGAGCACTCGAGCCAGAGAATTCATCAGATCACATTTTAAGTGCATTAAAAGTCTGATTAGCACTATTGGGTATTTATTAGTCCTATTTCTTAGACTTATTGGTCTTCTGCTGCTGTAGCCTATCCACTTAAGAGGTTTGACACATTGTGTGTTCAGAGATGCTCTTTTGCATACCACTGCTGTAATGTGTGGTTATTTGCGTTACTGTGACCTTCCTGTCAGCTTCGACCAGTCTGCCCCTTCTCCTCTGACCTCTCTCATTAACAAGGCGTTTCTGTCTGCAGAACTGCTGCTCACTGCCTGTTGTTTTTTTGCTCCATTCTCTTCAAACTTTAGAGACTGTGTGTGAAAATCCCAGGTCAAATCATTCCACGGTCAAAGTCACTTGAATCACCTTTTGACCATGTCTGCATGCTTTTATGCATTTAGTTGCTGCCACATGATTGGCTGATTAAATATTTGCATTAACAAGCTGGTGTATTGTGTACGTAATAGTGTTCAGTGAATGTATATTCATTCCTCAACCTTTTTTGACAAGTGCAGCATCTTCAACTGAAAAAAGTGTAATACGACACTTTTTCTCAGAGTTGCGCACCTGTCGATATTTGTCATGTCACAGTCATAGTCATACATTGACGCACAGTGCTGATTGGACAACCGGATGGAACACTGAAATTCATTGTCACGGATAGGCTATGCCCGGCTCCGCCTTGTTTTCAAAAATGTAAACATCAACTGTTTGGCATATTGTTACCATAGAGACAAAAAACCTGTAATCTGAGACCATAGCTGAAGTATAAATGTAAAACGTTTCGTTTTCGTCATACGACGCTTTTCGCCAGGGGTGTGCGACGTGTTTAAATCAGGCTTAAGACTTACTCATCCAGAGTGATTTGACGGACTCTTCTTGTTTGACCTCTGGGCTCAATATTTGCAGTATGACTGACTTGAGTTACACAGGGAGTTCTCAAATTGCATTACAGGAAATCCAGCTTCAGCATGCATGTTTCTGATTCACAGAGTTGTAGAATGTATGAATGTAGTCCATGACCTCGAACTGGTGAACTACGTGGTTTGGGAAGCAGCATGATTTAGGGGAAAGTGGATTTGGGAAAGGATCCAGGTATTCCTCCGTACTGAACCACAGAGGAATAAGAGGAATGGAGAAGATTTGAGTTTCTAAAAAAGGCTTGACTGGTTATATTGCATTCTTAATTTAATTAGCCAATTAATTTAGTTGTGAAATATAAACACTGGGAGAGATCTCATCCTTTCCACAGAGGCATGATAGTCTTGTACGTCGCTCTGGATAAGAGCGTCTGCTAAATGCCATGTAATGTAATGTAATGTAATGTCTTGTGGAGTACGTGCATGAAAGGACGTTGATTGTAAGGGAACTACAAATCTAAATGGTACACCCCGCTGGTAATCTCGTAAAATAAAATTTAAGTATAAAAGTATTCCAATTTCATTTAGTTTGGAATATGTACTTCAAGACGTGTTCATACAGTTTTGGAACAAGTGAATTTTGATTTAAACTTTAAGGGAGAGGGTAAATTGACTGCATTTACTGTGCATAGTGCTTTTATCCAAAGCAATCCGAACTAATCCCTCTCATTCACCCATTCACACACACACACACACACACACACTCACACACACACACACACACACTCACACACACTCACACACACACACTCACACTCACACACACACACTCACACACACACACACACACACACACACACACACTCACTCACACACCAGCGGCGACTGGCTGCCATGCAAGGTGCCAATCAGCTCGTCAGGAACAATTGGGGGTAATGTGTCCTGCTCAGGGACACCTCTCCAGCCCCGGGGCGACTGCCAGACGGCCGGCCGTACCTCCTGAGCGAATGTGGCCCTGACGTGCGCTGACGTGTCCTCCGCTCCGCTCTCTTTCCCAGCATCCCCCAGTCAGCAGGCGGGCGGGCGGGCGCGGCACCATTGCGTCCCAGGACTGGAGCGCCCCCAGCAGCCCGGAGGGGGCGCTGGAGAACGGGGGCGGCAGCGATGAGCTGGACCGGGCCATGGACGGCGACGCGGAGGGCGTGTGGAGCCCCGACATCGAGCAGAGCTTCCAGGAGGCGCTGGCCATCTACCCCCCCTGCGGCCGCCGCAAGATCATCCTGTCCGACGAGGGCAAGATGTACGGTACGTACGTGGGGCGGGGGGTCCTAAACGTGTCCTAAACGTGTCCTAAACGTGTCCTAAACGTGTCCTAAACGTGTCCTAAACAGGTCCTAACCGTGTCCGTACAGTTAAAGGTACAATGGGTAGTTTTGGACTTTTAACTGTCAAGAGAGGAATTGCAGCAACGAACACCTTCAAACCACAACACTGTTTATCCCCCTCCCCCTTCTCTGTAAATGTGGTGACGTTGAAACGCCATTGGCTGTGGCAATTAGGACCAATGTTCAGAACCAATGAGCATTAAATTATTCATTATTGTTCAGTCATACAATGTTTTGGTACAGAGTGTCAGGGCTTCAACTGCATATTTTGAAACCCGAATTTAAGGACTAAAAACACAGGCAGAGGGTGAGTCAACATGTCAGTGAGCCTTTTTCAATGATAGGAAGGGATTTACAATGGTTTTGTAACAATGTTTTAACACAAAATCTTACCTATTGTACCTTTAATAGAAGTAAGAAGCCTGAGGTTATTCGCAAAGACTTATGGGATATCCTACATGGCGAAGGATGCATGCCCTCAAATTCGTCAAAATGAAGGCACCTTAGAAGGCATCGTTGGAGTGATGTCACGGAATTTGGGTGAAAGGTCAAGGGTTAGAGTTGGAGGTTCTGAAGCAAGCTTGTTGACCCCCTTTTCCTGCATCACCGCAAAGGTGCAAAATGGCTGCCTACAGCTTTCTGTGCTGTATGTGACTGCCAAGCTAAAAACAGGGTACAAACAGTTACATAATGCTGTTACGTTTTTATTCACTGTAATTACTCTTTTTATACACTGTAATTGATCGTTAATGATATAGATTTAAAATGAATTCTAATGCAGTAATAACGAGCTAACTAAATACTTAACATACGTAGGTCAGTGTATTCTCCCTTAACAGCCACTCTGACGTGCAGAGTGATTCAGTGTCTTCTGCACTTGTACGTTTCTGACAGGGGCATTGTAGCCCAGGCAGTGGGGCTCATGTGTATGTCTGTGTTTGGCTGGGCTAGATAATGGCACTACTGTGTGGGACAGTGTAAATACTGTTATATAGTGGGACGGTGCCGGGTTGGTTTGGCCTGGGCGTGGCTCGGTGGGGTTTGTGTGCATGTAGGAGGGGACGTACCTTGACCTTTGACCCTTCTTGTGGAGCGAGAGGCCCAGATGACTGTAATCTGAACCAGATTGTGAGTCCTGGCTCTGACTCACACGTTCTCTGCGAAAGAGAAGGGAAGGGCTTGTGTTTTAAGGCCAGTTTAGAGTTAGGCGATGTATGGTCATTGGCACCAACGATTATCACGTTTGATGGCCGGTCGCAACGACTTTCTGTTCGTACTAGAACGAGGACACTTTGCCACTGTTGCTGTCATTGTTGTGTCTGTTGCTGAGACTTAAATAGTGTTGAACTTCGGCCCCAGCTGGCTCAGTTGTCATGACAATATTATGATAGGACTTTCTCATCCCCTGCAATTACCATTAGCGAAGTGTGAAGTAATCAACTAGCCTAACCTTAAAACCAGGCAAATGGAAAGACCACACAATTGTTTGGAGGTTGATAAACACAATGGCAATGTTTCTGTGCCTGTTAGCTGCCGACCATGTGGAATACTAAGATGCTATTTATGACTCCACCTTGGCAAAGCATTCTTCTCAGTTACGTGTGTCGACATTTCACGTGCCACAGCATTCAATAGCTGAATCGAGCAATAGCGCAGTATTGGTGTCAATGTTGCGATATCCATTATAGATTGCCTGACCTTAAAACAGTTTTTTTGTGATTTAACAAGAACACATTGAACAGCAGATTTATAGGGGTGAGGTGTGTGGTATAGAATTAAAAGCAGAATGTGCATTTAAATCACTACAACTACCTCATGTATTAGGTCTGTGCCCCCCCCCCCCCCCCCCCCCCACACACACACACACACACACACTCGCCCGCATGCGTACACATACAGAAACACACACTTCTAAGCATCTTAAAAACTTAGTTTATGACCTCAGCGTTGCTTAGTTTACTTCTGAGAAACACTGCTCTTGTCCAATCAGAGCTCTCTCTCTGTAATACTTTACTGCTCTACTCCAATCAGAGCACACTCTGTAATACTTTACTGCTCTCCTCCAATCAGAGCTCACTCTGTAATACTTTACTGCTCTACTCCAATCAGAGCACACTCTGTAATACTTTACTGCTCTACTCCAATCAGAGCTCACTCTCTGTAATACTTTACTGCTCTACTCCAATCACTGCCCACTTTCTGTGCACTGTCTTCGCAATGTACCTTTGTTTTATTCAGCTTTTTACAACGAAGTGATCCAGAAATTGAAGAATAAGATAAAAAATTATAAGACATCCGAATGCATCTTTGACATTGCCATATTTGTTGTTAAAGTTTTGACATGGCATAGACAGGTTTCGCTGATGTTTTGAATTAAAGTTTCAGAAGATGTAAATCAGATTCAGGTGTACAGAAAGGATTTTTCCAGAGGAAGCTGACTCACACAGAGAAGATTACAGTACTTTTGGGTTGCACCATTTTAAGGTCCTTATGGGACCTCAGGCTAAGTCTGGCAACGTCAGTTCCCAAATTTTGCGCACAGGGGAGAATAAAATGGAATAAATATGATCATGTGTGGGCCATTTCTTTCCATCAGTTTCAGTATTTCATCATTGTGCTCTCACAGGGTACTTTCACAATTATGACACTGCAGTGCACTGTGTAGAAAGTGCATTTTGGTCATGCAGCCTTGTGTCATTGCGTCTCTGTTTAGCTCTCTGTTTTACTGACACTCTCACTCGCTTCCATTTTGAGTGCCGTCACTCGAAACCCGTCTGTTCTGTTTATTTGTCTTTCCGCCTCTGCCTTCATCCTCGTCTTCCCTGCCAGGAATGTCTCGGGCGTGAATCACTACACTCTCGCCCTCCCTCCCTCCCTCTCGCTCTCTCCCTCTTTCCCTCTCTCCCTCTCGCCCTCTCCCTCTCTCCCTCTTTCCCTCTCTACCTCTCTCTCACTCTCTCCCTCTCCCTCTCCCTCTTTCCCTCTCTACCTCTCTACCTCTCTCTTGCTCTCTCACTCTCTCCCTCTCGCTCTCTCTCTCTCCCCCTCTTTCACTCGCTCTCTCTCTCTCTCTCTCTCTCTCTCTCTCTCTCACTTGCTGAAACCAAATTGGGCCGAGCGCGTCACTCGCATAGCTGAGAAGATTAACCAGGTCCATGCGCTTGGAGACGCGCTCATCAACACGTCCAAAAACAAGGCCACATCAAAGGCCCGTGGGCCGTGAGCTGATAGGCTGATAGGTTTCAGCGCTGGGCCTGGATCAAAATGGATTCTGCTTCCATGTCTGCGGGGCTACAGCTCAATTCTATTCAGCAGCCGGGGAACCTGAAGGCCTGGCTGACATCTCCGTGATTGGAGATGTTTGGCCCAATTCCTGCTCATTTACTGCGTGTCACAGACCTGGGATAATTAAAGTTATGTATATTTTTATGTTAAAATGAACGGTTATTTACAAATATATTAATACGTACACCAGAAAATAGCATTTATTGAGACATATTTAAACATTGAATTTTCTGGACCTGGTCTGGATTTTTGTATTTAATTTCTGTTTTTGTAAACACTGTACCATCTTTTTTCATATCTGACCAATCCTCTTGGTCTCCAATATAAGAGGTTCTGTATCTCAATGGGGCTTCTGGTGATAAAAAGGTTACATTAAAAAGAGTGCATAAACTACACTGAATTTATACAGCGGAAACCATTTCCTTACTACTACAAGGAATAATGCCATTTAATTGATACTCAATACACTTCGGAATAAACTTCCGAAACATTTTTCACAAAATTTTCAAACAAGCAAATCTTAAATGGAATGGAAATGGAACGGTATCTCTGGAGCTCACTGGGGTGGTATCTCTGGAGCTCACTGGGGTGGTATCTCTGGAGTTCACTGGGGCAGTATCTCTGGAGCTCACTGGGGCGGTATCTCTGGAGCTCACTGGGGTGGTATCTCTGGAGCTCACTGGGGTGGTATCTCTGGAGCTCACTGGGGTGGTATCTCTGGAGCTCACTGGGGTGGTATCTCTGGAGCTCACTGGGGTGGTATCTCTGGAGCTCACTGGGGTGGTATCTCTGGAGCTCACTGGGGTGGTGATTGAGAGGACAACTGGATCCACAACTGCACAGCATATGCTGACCCTGTCAGCAGGGATCTGACGGGTCAGACTTCTCCTCCACACACACGGACAGGCATGCACACATACACACACACCTGCACATGTGCTGTACACACACACTCACAGTCTCTCACGCATGCACATACACACACACACACACACACACACACTGTACACTACACACTTACATTAAAGTGCATACCCATAACCAGGGATAAGTGCGCTGAAAGACCCTAGAGGGAAGTACAATTTCAACTGCTACCTGCACAACAAATATAAGGACCAGGGCCTATTTTATTATTATTTTTATTTTATTCTTTTTTTAAACAAACACTACACGCATTATACAAATTCATTTGATTTGATTTAAAAGGCATTTAAGAATGAAACTGAGAAATTGGGTTAGAAAAATGGTGCAAATCAAATCAGTGTGTGCCTGGCTGTCACTACATACACGTATAACACAACACCTTTTTGCTATAGAACCAAATTTATGCCTTAAAAAATAAATAACGGATGAGATTTAGTTTGGCAGTATGGTGACGGTGCTGGAGCTGATGTCTAAGCGCTGCGTGTCTGCGGGAAAATTTTGGGGAAAAGTTTGTTCAGTCCTGACACTCCTCCGCCGTTGAGGTCTGTGGCCTCCCCCTCACTCAAAGGCGGGAGGAGGGGGGTCTGCTTTTCCTCACTGCATCTGTCTCTGGGCCGTGTCCACGGTTTTCCCGGCACCGCCGAGGTGGAACCCCCGAAGGAGACGCGCACGGAGGCCATGATCTCGCCGTCGCTAAACCGCCCGCGATGAGGGGCGGACTGTAGCGTAGTGATTAAGGTAAATGACTGGGACCCGCAAGGTCGGTGGTTCTAATCCCGGTGTAGCCACAATAAGATCCGCACAGCCGTTGGGCCCTTGAGCAAGGCCCTTAACCCTGCATTGCTCCCGGGGAGGGGAGGGGAGGGGAGGGGAGGGGATTGTCTCCTGCTGTCGAACCGAGCCGTGACCCTGTCTGCTTACCAGGGCTCGGACATGGGTTCTCGCCGCAGACCCGTGCACTGTGGAGGCTGCGGCACGTTTACACACACTCTCTACGCACGTGGGGGTGCGCCGGGGCCTGACAACATGCAGCACACATTCCAGAACGTTCCGTAACATTTTAAACTAGGCCACGATAAGATCCGCACAGCCGTTGGGCCCTTGAGCAAGGCCCTTGTAACTCTTCAGACACACAGGGGAGGATTGTCTCCTGCTTAGTCTAATCAACTGTACGTCGCTCTGGATAAGAGCGTCTGCCAAATGCCATTAATGTAATGTAAGGTACATGAGATAGCCATTTATTGATCACACATGGGGAAATTCGGGTTGCCAGAACAGCAGATGCAGAGGTACAGTTAAAGAAAGTCACACGCAGAATGATATTATAAAGTGAATATCATTTTTTTTTTTTTAAAGAATACATTGCGAAACGGAAGTGCTGCTTTTCTGCACCACCACCACCTCCAAGAGTTGTTTGAAACAACACATTTTTCTACAAGCAGTATCAGGAGATACCCTGGTGAGTGCTGCTAAGCATCACTGCCCGGCCTACAGATCCTGGGACTTTCCTAAGTGGCTGTCCGTGGGAAGGGCCTTGTTTGTAGGGGAGCTTTACTGGGCTGCAGGTAGAAATGGACGGTCTCGTGGTCGCATCCAATACATTCTTATCGGTTGATGTCATGTTCTTTTCTCTAGATTTGTCTGAGTCTTAACTGATTTTGAAAATAATGTTCTCAATTTGTGGTCAAATGTGATTTTTTTTGTAAATATTTTGCGGCACTAGCAGTGATTGTTTATTGTCTGGTTTCTGGTTTGTGTTTATGTTCTGCCCTCCTCAGCAGGGGGGGAACCACTTCCTGCTCTGTCTCATGGCTTTGGGGGGGTCAGGCAGGGTGGGGGGTGTGAGGTTCCAAATGCTGCGGGAGTGGAAAATTCCACCTGGCACGTGCACGTGTGTGCGTGTGTGCACGTATGTGCGTTAGTGTGTATGCCTGTATACACGTGTGTGTGTGCGCCTGTTCATGCATGTCTGTGCGGGTGTGCATGTATGTGCGTTTGTGTGCATACCTGTATACACATGCGTGTGTGTGTGTGTGTGTGTGTGTGTGTGTGTGTGTGTATGTGCTTTGTGTGTGCCTGTACATGCATGTGTGTGTGTGTGTGTGTGCATACATGTGTGTGTGTGTGGGAGGGGGGGGGGCAGTGAGATAGTCATAGGTAGAAGTGGGAGGATGATTACTTGTTACTTGTTTATTGCTGACCGAAATTTCTTTATTTAATGGATCGAGCAGGATAAACTGGTAGAATTAGAGAAGGTTCCACATATTCCTGTGAAGCAGAGACTTCACTATTCACTATCCCGATGCAAAACTATGACCTCTGTCGTTTCTGTGTAGCAATTTCTGCATCCCTATTTATTCTTCTTCTGTGGTGGTGAAATCCTGATTGCGAGCGACAGGCTTTGACTGGGGCCAGGCGGAGTGCACTCTGGACGTGAATAGCGCGTGCAGGCTTTCTCTCTCTCTCTGTCAGACGGACGGGGAGCACACAGCACGGCCTTGTCGAAGCCGTTTCAGGCTGTGGAGCAGCTGGTGCTCTGTGTCCGTTCGGTGCCGCAGCTGTTAGAAAGGCTCAGTGTCCCCCCCACCCCGGACCCCGGGCCCCGCAGCCTGGCCACAGACCTCCTCTGTGGGCCCCTGTCACGGGGGTCACTGTGGGGTCAACCAGTCAAACACAAAAGGACATATTCTGTAGGGAAGAATATTTCATATTCCATATGGAAGGAGAGTTCATGTTCAGTATAGAATCCTATTTCATATTCAGTATGGAATCCTATTTCATATTCAGTATGGAATCATATTTCATATTCAGTATGGAATCATATTTCATATTTAGTATGGAAGGACGGTGCAGTCTTTACATTCCAATGTCAATGCTTATTGGCTCTGTTACTCTTATACTCATATTTTATCAAAACCTTTTTCTGATGTCCAGATTTGCTTTGGAGTGTGCGTGTGAGTGTGCGTGTGAGTGTGCGTGTGAGTGTGCGTGTGAGTGTGCGTGTGCGTGTGAGTGTGAGTGTGAGTGTGAGTGTGAGTGTGAGTGTGAGTGTGAGTGTGCGTGTGCGTGTGGGTGTGCGTGTGCGTGTGCGTGTGCGTGTGCGTGTGCGTGTGCGTGTGCGTGTGCGTGAGCGTGAGCGTGAGCGTGAGAGTGAGAGTGAGAGTGAGTGTGTGTGTGTGTGTGTGTGTGAGTCTGAGTGTGAGTGTGTAAAGATGGGGTCACTTCCAGAACAGATGAGGGCAGGTGTTCCTGTCTGTGGCTAAACTCTGGATTTGAAATGTGGAGGGGGGTTAGGAGGGGGGGGGGAGGTTTAGGAGGAGGGGGGGGGGTCATGCTCTTGCAGTTGTTTGCAGAGACAGTGGGGGCTTTGTGTGTCTGAAGAGTTACTGCCACAGCTGTCACTGGTGTGTGTGTGTTTGTGTGGGTGTGCGAGAGAGAGAGCGTGTGCGTGCCCAAGAGTGTGTGCAGCAGCCAATTGGGGGATGGGGATGGGGAGGGGGGTGGGTACGAAAATGATTCTACAGGATCAATAAGTTACTAACACCATTCTTGCCACAAACACACTAGCACACGCGCATGCAGAAGCGTGTAAGAACATGTCTGCTGACGACAGTATTGTTCCTTCCTCTTGCTCGTGACACACTGAGGGCCCGGCCCGCAGAACGTGTTTGTCTGGATCCGATCTGGCTGGTGCAGTGCTATAGGCTGCTCTCCCAAACATTTTTCAAATGTTTTTATCCAAGCAGATATGAATATAAGTAATACCAGCAAATCTTACAGAAAAAAAATGCTTTAACAGGAACATGAGTTCAGGTTGTTTCCACTATGTGTGCACGTTTGAAACATAGCTAATAACAGCCTATTGATAAGACCAATGAGTAATATAGCAGAAAGGCAATTTAAAAAAAGTGTTTTTTAAAAGCATTTTTTTCTGCTTGGATCCTTTAAATTGAAAAGGCTCATCTCTCGAGTAAACGTCTATCCTGTTAAGGCTGATTACAATTGACGACTTTCTGGGAGCGTTGGATTACACTGGAGTGCATACCGTCTGTGTTTTTCTGCCCCCTAGTGGCAGCTGATAGGTTTCACTACAGTACAGAAAGGCTTGTCCCTCAGTAGATATTGAAGCAGTACATTACATTACATTATTGGCATTTGGCAGACTCTCTTATCCAGAGCCACGTACAGTTGATTAGATTGAGCAGGAGACAATCCTCCGCTGGAGCAATACAGGGTTACGGGCCTTGCACAAGGGCCCAACGGCTGTGCGGATCTTATTGTAGCTACACAGGGATTTGAACCCCCAACCTTGCGTGTCCCAGTCGTTTACCTTAACCACTACGCTACAGGCCGCCCAATAGTGTGTTCTGACCTTAAGACACAGCAAGGGTGGTGTCACAGGGAAAGGACTAACAAACCAAGCTTGTGAAAGGACACTGTGCAGATGGAGACAACTTGTTCTTTCATTTCTGGTGTGTGTGTGTACGTTCCTCTTGAACAGTACCATGTACCTGTCAGTCAGGTTGCTCTACATTGTTCTTATCTCATTTGCATTATATGACTTACTTTTCAACAATCTACTGCTCTTATCCAGAGAGACTTACATTATGTTACAACATACAGGCGTCTTATACAGCTGCTCATTTCAGAAGCAGTTCAGGTCAAACCCGGTTTGGATCGCGTTTGGATTCTCTGTGTTCGCTCGGGTTTACTCTGGGTACTTTTCTCTCACAGTTCAAAGACCTACATCAGGGATGATCAACTTGAGGGCTGAGAACTGCCTGTTTTCCACCCTCCCTTAACTGGGAGTCAGGTGTGAATACAGTCTGACCAATCAGTAGCACTAACTGTTCAGCTAATTACCTGGGAGAACAGAAAACCAGGGCCGGATTTGGATTTGAGGTCCAAATATACATTGCAGGGCTCACTTACAAAAGAGATGTCAATCTCAATGCCACTGCTCTTGTTGAATCCACACAACCTGTGCGCTACAAATCCACTTTTCTAACCATTATACTTCACTGCTGCCCCTATTGCAAGTGAACGCAGTTTATTTTTAAGCAGTTTTTCTCATGCATTTAGAAAGCCTAACTCGCAGCAATTGTAGTCTCATCGTCACTGTATCAGTGTGGAATTGGTGTTGTTCCTTTAACTCTCCCAAACCTTCACTGTGTCTACAGGAAGCTCAATCCGTTTCCTCACTGAGGCTAATTCTCTGGAAAATAAACTCAGTAAAAACACGATCTGTGTTTCTTGTGTGGCGGTTATCTGTGGCCTCCCTCAGGTCTCCTGTAATCCATCTTCGCTCTGTTTACTGAGCTCCTCGGTCCGTTCCGTGTGCTCATTGCACATCTTTGTGTTTATTTGTGACAGGTCGCAACGAGCTGATCGCCAGATACATCAAGCTGCGTACGGGGAAGACCCGCACGAGGAAGCAGGTACCGTGTCCGAGTGCTTATCTCACACAGCCTCTCAACACCGTGCGTGTGTGTGTGTGTGGGTGTGTGTGTGTGTGTGTGTGTGCGCGCGTGTGAGTGAGTGTGTGTGTGTGTGTGTGTGTGTGTGTGTGTGCGTGTGTGCGTGTGTGCGTGTGTGCGTGTGTGCGTGTGTGCGCGTGTGCGCGTGTGTGCGTGTGTGCGTGTGCGTGTGCGTGTGTGCGTGTGTATGTGTATGTGTGCGTGTGTGTGCGTGCGTGAGTGAGTGTGTGTGTGTGTGTGTGTGTGTGTATGTGTGTGAGTGCATGTGTGCGTGAGTGTGTGTGTGCGTGTATGTGTGTGTGTGTGCGTGTGTGTGTGCGTGTGTGTGTGTGTGTGCGCGCGTATGTGTGTGTGTGTGTGTGCATGTGTGCGTGCGTGTGTGTGTGTGCGTGTATGCGTGTGTGTGTGTGTGTGCGTGTGTGTGTGTTTTTGCGTGTGTTTACAACTGTTTCACACCCTCTAGGTGTCTAGTCACATACAGGTGTGTGTGTGTGTGTGTGTGTTTTTGTGTGTTTTTGCGTGTGTTTAAAACTGTTTCACACCCTCTAGGTGTCTAGTCACATACAGGTGTGTGTTGTGTGTGTGTGTGTGTGTGTGTGTGTGTGTTAGTGTGTGTTTTGTGTGTTTTTGCGTGTTTAAAACCGTTTCACACCCTCTAGGTGTCTAGTCAAATACAGGTGTGTGTGTGTGTGTGTGTTTTTGTGTGTTTTTGCGTGTGTTTAAAACTGTTTCACACCCTCTAGGTGTCTAGTCACATACAGGTGTTAGCACGGAAGAAGGTTCGAGAGTACCACACAGGCATAAAGGTAGGCCTGTCGTCTGCGTTGCTAGGGCGGGCGTCGCTTTCCTCCTTGGTTACGGCTTTCTTCTCCTCCCTCCTCTCTATCCCCCTCTCTCTTTCTCTTCCTCTCTCTGCCCGTCCCTCTCTCTCTGCAGGTTTCTAGCCACTTGCAGGTTCTCGCTCGGAGAAAGACTCGCGAGGTGCAGTCCAAGCTGAAGGTATGCGCTTTCTGCAGGCTGGGCGGGGCTTAGCAGGGTATGGCTGAACCGGGCGGGGCTTAGGCAGGCGTGGCCGAGCTGGGCAGGGCTTGTCAGGTCTTTGTTTCGCTCTTTGCATAGATTGCATTCTAGATTTTGCCATTTGACCGGCGCTTTTATCTCAAGTGATGTACACAGATTAACACTAATAATTAAAACACCATTGACGAACGCCAGTAACGGATTCCATAGAGGCAATCAAGAGCCTAGAATCAGGACTGGATACTGAAAGCTTTCGTAAAAACCCTTACGAAGGAGACGATTGAATGCACTTGACTTATCAGAAGCAGCTGGGAGGCATACTTCACCCAACATGGCTGTGAATATGCTCAAATTATGCACTTTGACCTCTTATTCATGGTTTCATTTCAAATCCAATGTGCTGGAGTACAGAGCCAAAAATGAACTGAACCACTGTTGGATACTTACGAATGGCACTATAAAGTTGATTTATAGTATACAGCTGGATATTTTATTGAAGGAATAAGAATTAAAAGCTTTAAGTTAATTATTATTGCTGACGCTTTTAGCTGACACTTTTATCCAAAGTCCGTTGATTAGACTAAGCAGGGGATAATCCCCCCTGGAACATTGTGGGGTTAAGGGCCCAACAGCTGTGCAGATCTGGCTACACCGGGGCTTGAACCACCAACCTAAAGGGTCCCAGTTATACACCTTAGCCACTAGGCTACAGGCTGCCCCCAATTAAAAGGCTCACTCAGTGGGATACCTGGGGTGTAACCCGGTAACCGTTGAGTTGGGGGACCTGTGCAATAGCCCAAATACAACAGAGCAGCTTGCCACTGAGGTCAAAGGGCAGTTTAGGGTCACAGGACTGCTTGGTCACTGCACTCACTGCCAGGCAGCACAATCTAAAATTGCACTGACCATAGCACGACACTTAGTTGGCGTTAGACTTCAATGTGAAGTCTCTACCAGGAGGGGGCAGCAGAGGCTACATTTCCCCCCAAAAAAGAAAAATATTTTCTGTCACAGCTGCTTTGCGATGCAGGGTACAATTGTGTCACAGCTGCTTTGGGGTGCAGGGTACGGTTGTGTCACAGCTGCTTTGGGGTGCAGGGTACAATTGTGTCACAGCTGCTTTGGGGTGCAGGGTACGGTTGTGTCACAGCTGCTTTGGGGTGCAGGGTACGGTTGTGTCACAGCTGCTTTGGGGTGCAGGGTACGGTTGTGTACTTGTAATGCGCTTCGAGCAGCGATCCAGGGGAGCTGCTCTGCGTGTGTGGGCACTGCGTGTGTGGACACTGCGTGTGTGGGCACTGCGTGTGTGGACACTGCGTGTGTGGGCACTGCGTGTGTGGATACTGCGTGTGTGGGCACTGCGTGTGTGGGCACTGCGTGTGTGGGCACTGCGTGTGTGGGCACTGCGTGTATGGGCACTGCGTGTGTGGGCACTGCGTGCGTTAGCCGCTAACCCTCTAGTGCTAGCGGCAGCTGTCTGCTTTGAGCTTTTCCACCTTTCCTCCTCCCTCCCCTACCCCCCTCCATCTCAACATCCACTGCTGACAAAATGATGACTGGAATGTTTTTCATATGCAGTGAGGTCCGTAAGTATTTGGACAGTGACACAATTTTTAAATGGCTGTAATTCCTACACCAGCGCTACTAAACACCAACGCTACCAAACCCTGTGAGCTACAGTGTCTGCAGGCACTTACTCCTTGATTTCACTCATTATTTTACCTGCTTGGCTCAGATAATAAACAAATTAATTAAATCAGGTGGTGTAGCGCATGGCTAAAGCAAGTGCCTGCAGACACTGCGACCCTCAGGACGTGGAGTTGAGTAGCGCTGTCCCACACAGTGGATGTACATCCCCTCAAATTACATTGCAGGCTGAAGTCCATCTGGAGTGGATGGCGTAGGAATTACACCCTTTAAAATTGTGTCACTGTCCAAATACTTATGGACCTCACAGTAGGTCTCAAATCATGGACATGCTAGTGGACTTATCTTGTGGCCTGTAATGTCATGTATGTTATGTTATGTACGATTAAACATGTAGAGTCCAACCAACTTGTAGGAATGTGATCATGTAGTAGTTTTAGTCTTTGTCCCATGTTAAAGGCAATTGATTCACACGTTTTGATGCTATATAAGTCCTGCCATTTTGTGTTCATTCTCCATCTCCCTCCCTTTGTATGATTTTGTCTCAGAGATGGTTTTAGAGTTTAGGTTGGGGGGGTGTTCAGAGTCTTATACTTTTCTTTATTTTTTCACACTCTTATACAATTCAAACAGGCGATGTTTTTCATCACCAAAATGAACCTTTGTTTTAGCTGCCGTGTTGCAGGACGCTAACTTCATGTGATCTGCCGTTGATGTGAGATGCAGTCCACAGTCCTGGTCCTCAGTAAAAGCCCTTAGCTTTAGCTGAACATAGATCCTCCTCCTGTCACAAATGATCATGGCTGTTCTGATCATGACGGATTGGGAAACGGCAGACCCTGTCAGCGACTGAACAGCGGCGTTCTTTAGGCTAAGACTCGTCAGACCGACTGTACATTGCGATTCTCTGTGGCTACAGCGTGAGAATCAAAAGGTCATAGATCACAGGTTCTGTATACAACCAGTCCACTGACTGACACACTGGGTTTTTTTTCATGTTCAGACAGGAAGTGTCATCACACACATTATTGTGCAGTTACCCACTGTCTAACAGACTCATAAGAGTAGTCGTCTGGCAGTCGGAGGGTTGCTGGTTCAATGACCGGCCCGGGTAGTGTTGAAGTGTACTTGAGCAAGACGCTTAACCCCCAATTGCTCCCGACAAGCTGGTTGGTGCCTTGCATGGCAGCCAATCGCCGTCGGTGTGTGAGTGTGTGTATGAATGGGTGAATGAGAAGCATCAATTGTACAGCGCTTTGGATAAAGGCGCTATATAAATTCCGACCATTTACCATGTACTCTCTCTCTCTTGATTCAGGCCTTGAATTTGGTAAGTGTTTGACCGTACCCAACCTGCCTCCCCTGCTTAGCTGGCCTCTAGCTGCTCCCCCTAATCTGGCACCCACCTTAGCTCTGCCCAACTCACACGCTGCTCAGCCAATCCCATGCTTGCCCACCGTATCCCACAATGCCACTGTGCCCGCTGACAGATTGTTTCATTGCAAGCCCTGCGGGAAGAAAGCGGCTCAAGCTTGGTTTTGAGACCGCTGGTAGCTAGTTAATCACTTCAGACCAGCTCTCATATGTTTAGAAATCAGCCTGGTTTTGAGACCGCTGGTAGCTAGTTAATCACTTCAGACCAGCTCTCATATGTTTAGAAATCAGCTGGTTGACCAGCTCATACCCAGCTAGACCAGCTTTATGATCAGCTTGGCCATGCAGGTTGACCAGCTCATACCCAGCTAGACCAGCTTTATGATCAGCTTGGCCATGCAGGTTGACCAGCTCATACCCAGCTAGACCAGCTTTATGACCAGCTTGCCCATGCTGGTTAACCAGCTCATACCCAGTGAGACCAACTTCATGACCTTGCTATTCATTCCTGGCATTAAACTCCAGAGACGGTGACTGAGTGAGGAGTCAGGATAGACTGCTTGAAGGCCCTGTTTTCTTCCTTCGTTATAAGCAGGTTCAGGTTTGGTCACTCTCAAGCCTGAAGTCACCACATGCAACCCAAGCTGACTTCGCTCATATAAGTAAAAAAAAAAAAAAGATGATGACTCCACAAATTCCTCTCTATCTCATAGCCCACAGGGGGAAAAAAATCAATCAGTTTCTTCATTGCTGCCATTCTGTTAATTCGTTCTTTCAATTATTTCTCCAGAAAGCTGATTCATCTCGTCTATAAAGGCAACGTGTCTTCAGGCAGCTAGCATTGTCACTAGCAGCTAGCCATGCTAACATTTCAATGAGAAAGTCTGTTGACGGAGACTGACTGTCAGAAGGCCATGCTTCTTGAGGTGTCGGGTCATTTCATACTCCGTACTAATAACACCTGCTTCGCACCTGCAATGTTATCTGCTGAATCTGGCGACAGATAAAATAATTTGCCGAGTCATACACGGCAAACACCGCTATTGCTAACATCCACGGCACAAGCGGAGCATTGCGGCCTGCTTCCGTAGTGTACACACACAGCTTGTCTGAGACGGTATTTCCTCTTAAAACTAAGGCAACAGACCTTGACTGGTTTGTTTAAAAGGGGATGTTTGTGTTTGTGGTGAATTAGCCTCAGTGGTTCTGTGGTGAGCTACACGATGCGTCATGAGATGGGTACAGTGCTTTATGTGAGTGTATGATGACAGTTTGTAGCCTTGTGGCTAAGGTGCTTGACCAGGACCCTGATGGTTGGTGGCTCAAGCCCCAGTGTAGCCATGATATGATCTGCCCGGCAGTTGGGCTGTTAACCCCACATTACTCCAGGGGGGGATTGTCCTCTGCTTAGTCCAATGAACTGTAAGTCACTTTGGATAAAAGTGTCAGCTAAATAACAAATTATTATTATTATTATTATTATTATTATTATTATTATTATTATTATTATTATAATATGTGAGTGTTGGACAGACCGTGCTATTGACGGTGTCTCTGGAGCGAGTGATTGGCTGTTCTCCTGTCTCTCACCGTGTCGTTCTGTCCGTGGCCTGGCAGGATCAGGTGTCCAAAGACAAGGCGCTGCACAACATGGCGCAGCTGTCCTCCGCCCAGATCGTGTCTCCCAGCGTGCTGAAGGGCCCCCCGCCCTCGCTGTCCCAGCCAGCCTATCCCAGCCATGCTAGGGTAAGCCCCGCCCCGTCGCACTAAGCCCCGCCCCAGCGAGGGTAAGCCCCAACCATGTCTGTCTTAAGCCCCGCCCATGGATTCGTAAGCCACACCTCCATGTGTGGAAGCACCGCCCACAACAGTGTAAGTGCCACCCCACCAGGGTAAACCCCGCCCCTGCCAGAATAAGCCACGCCCTGGTCCAGCAGGAAGAATCTGGCAGGAATAACAAATCTGTATCTATCAGGAAGGAATTTATACAGATTATTGGACATAGAAATGTAGACACGTGCAGTCAGATGTCCAATCCATCTCAAGAAGTTTGTTTTGACACAGATTCTGATCGATTCTGATTGGTGGGTTTGTCTTGCCCTAATCCAATTGTATTGGTCCACAGTTTTGGCCCACCCACCTCTCCGGACAGCCTGGCTCTTCTCAGGAGTAAGTGCCCTGTTTTCAGCTCAGCAGTGGAGGATTCTGGGTAATCCAGGAAAGCAGTGTCTGATTGGACAGCTGCTGTACAATCTCATTGAATGTTCTAGTTTGATATGCCATACTTACTGACTTGGCCAATTTACCATGTGAACTAGGACTAGATATTCATGGCTGTTGACAACCGATCCTTTATGTGAACTGTACCTTATCCAGCCTGTTCTGTAGTTGTTCTAATGACCTTCCCTGTGCACTTATCGTAAGTGGCTTCGAATAAAAGCATCTGCTAAATAAATGCAACGTGACAAACAAAAGCATAACCTTAGGTCTTATTCATTCCCCACACAGACAACTTGCAGCCAGGCCAGAAAGCTTCTCACCAAAAACCTTCTTTTCCAGCATCAAACCGTTTGTACAAAGCCAGTACCCTAACCTACAAGGTGCTGTGACCACCTCTATATCATGTGAGTATTGGGTATAAATCAGCAAGAGCTGCATTAAATGTCTTCCTACTAGTTTGCATGCATACCTGGGTTCAAAGAGTATTTGTTTTGGATTCAAATGCTTTTTGAGGCTCTACTAATCTTGCCTGGCGCATTTGAGCCTGCCAAGAGGGCGACATGGCTCAGGCAGTAAGACCAGTCGTCTGGCAGTCGGAGGGTTGCCGGTTCTCGAATGCGGAAAAGTACTGTATTTGAATCCAAAGGAAGTACTATTTGAGCCCAGGTTTGTTTGCATGGCTACTAATCACTGCAAACATTTATTGACATTGATGCTTATTTCTTTGGTCATTTGAATAGCTTCTTATTCAGCTAAGAAGCTATTCAAATGGCCAAAAAAATAACAAAAAAACTCTTACCCCTTATTTGCTGTTGAGGTTTACTGTGGTCAAATATTTTATAAATGGATCATTGACCGGCTTTACTCAAATTGACACCTCTCAACCCCATTTGATGTTTGTCCTGTCTATGTTTGTCCTTACTGTCATATTCTGTCTGAATTAGTCCTCTAATTCAGTTTCTCCTTTCTTCTTTCACCCTGTTGTGCTTATCTAATCTCCCTTTCTGAGAATGCAACTTAAGGCCCTTGAGTAAGGCTCCTAACCCCACATTGCTCCGGGGGGGGGGGGGGGGGGTTGTCCCCTTCTTAGTCTAATCAACTGTAAGTCACTTTGGATAAAAGTGTCAGCTAAATAACTGTAATGTCATATACAGCTCAATGACAGGAATTATTCATTGATACAGCTTAGTGATGCTAGCTTTGTGATGCAGCTTTGTAATGCTAGCTTTGCGATGCTAGCTTTGTGATACAGCTTTGTAATGCTAGCTTTGCGATGCTAGCTTTGTGATACAGCTTTGTAATGCTAGCTTTGTGATGCTAGCTTTTCCTGATTTGGGTCGACTTGATTAGCTGCCTTTAACCAGTGATGCCTTTGAATTTGGCGACGTAAAAAAGTCCAATCCTGGATAAAAAGCTTCAGCGGAATACCAAATTTTAATTATATTTAACTTCTATAAATTTCTTCAACACTTGTATTTGAAATATTGTAAAACTGTAAATGAAAAGTAGAGTAGTGCTCTGAAGAGGGGGTAGTGGTATAAAGCAGGGCTTCTTGCTGAGTGGTGCGGCCCACGTTTCTCCAGCAGCATACGAGCACCTGCCCCCGCCACTCGCCCCCGCCGCCATGGCGGTGCCGGTGTGGCAGGACAGGACCATCGCCTCGGCCAAACTCCGCATGCTGGAGTACAGCGCCTTCCTGGAGGTCCCCAAGGATGCTGACACGGTGAGCTTTTACACAGCCGCTGAGTGACACAGTGAGATTTTACACAGCCGCTGAGTGACACAGTGAGATTTTACACAGCCGCTGAGTGACACGGTGAGATTTTACACAGCCGCTGAGTGACACAGTGAGATTTTACACAGCCGCTTAGCGACACGGTGAGCTTTTACACAGCCGCTTAGCGACACGGTGAGCTTTTACACAGCCACTTAGCGACACAGTGAGATTTTACACAGCCGCTTAGCGACACGGTGAGATTTTACACAGCCGCTTAGCGACACGGTGAGCTTCTACACAGCCGCTTAGCGACACGGTGAGCTTTTACACAGCCGCTTAGCGACACGGTGAGCTTTTACACAGCCGCTTAGCGACACGGTGAGATTTTACACAGCCGCTTAGCGACTCGGTGAGATTTTACACAGCCGCTTAGCGACACAGTGAGCTTTTACACAGCCCCTTAGCGACACAGTGAGATTTTACACAGCCGCTTAGCGACACAGTGAGATTTTACACAGCCGCTTAGCGACACAGTGAGATTTTACACAGCCGCTTAGCGACACGGTGAGATTTTACACAGCTGCTTAGCGACACGGTGAGATTTTACACAGCCGCTTAGCGACTCGGTAAGCTTTTACACAGCTGCTTAGCGACACGGTGAGATTTTACACAGCCGCTTAGCGACTCGGTAAGCTTTTACACAGCCGCTTAGCGACACGGTGAGATTTTACACAGCCGCTGGGCGCCCTGTCGCTCTTCTGTGAAAAGCACTATGGGAATAAAATTCTCCCCCTTTCTCCCCCCCCTCCATTCTCTCCCTCTCTCCCTCTCTCCGTCCCTCTTCCCCACCCTCTCTCTTCCTCTCGCTCTTTACCTCTCTCCCTTTCCCCCCCTCTCTCCTCTCTCCCTCTCTCCTCCTCTCTCCTTCCCTGCCTCTCTCCCTCTCTCCTCCTCTCTCCCTCCCTCCTCTCTCTCCTCTCTCCTCCTCTCTCCCCTCTCTCCCTCCCTCTCTCCTCCTCTCTCCCTCCCTCCTCTCTGTACTACAGTACAGTAAGCACTTGTTTGTGCACATTGGTCAGACCAGCCCGTCCTACAGTGACCCCCTCCTGGAGGCGGTGGACATCCGGCAGATCTACGACAAGTTCCCCGACAAGAAGGGCGGTCTGAAGGACCTGTACGAGAAGGGCCCGCACAACGCCTTCTTCCTGGTCAAGTTCTGGGTGCGTGTGTGTGTGTGTTGCAGAATTCACTCCTTAATTAACGACCAGGCTGATCTGACCAGCACAGTGACTCTGCTCTGACTCCTAGGCTGATCTGAAAGCACAGTGACTCTCTCTGCTCTGATTCGCAGGCTGATCTGACAAGCACAGTGACTCTCTGCTATGACTCCTAGGCTGATCTGACCAGCACAGTGACTCTCTGCTCTGACTCCTAGGCTGATCTGAACAGCGTAGTGACTCTCTCTGCTCTGACTCCCAGGCTGATCTGAACAGCAGCGGTTTGCAGGACGCTCCTGGCTGTTTGTACGGGGTGAACAGTCTGTACAGCAGCTCGGAGAGCATGGCCATCACCGTCTCCACCAAGGTCTGCTCCTTCGGCAAGCAGGTGGTGGAAAAGGTCGAGGTGAGCTCACTTCCTGCTTCCTGTTTGCTGCATCCTCTACCAAGCTCCTCCTGTCATCTTATTCTCACTGAATTACAATGCTGCAATGTTTTTCTTAGAGTCTACCTTTTTATAACATAACGCAGTGGTTCCCGACCATTTTGCTGGAGATCTACCACCCTATAGGTTTTCACTCCAACCCCAACGAAGCACACCTGATTTGACTAATTAGCAGCTCAGTGCAGATCTCTGGCTGTTGAATGAGGTGTGCTTTTTAAGGGTTGGAGTGAAAACCTGCAGGGCAGTAGATCTCCAGGAACAGGGTTGGGAACTACTGGTCTAAAGTACACTGAATATTCTGCAGCAGCAGAATTACTGTGCCGATGTTTGTAAATACTGTAAATGTTTGCTGTCCCAGACGGAGTACGCGCGCTCTGAGGGAGGGAGGTGCGTGTACCGCATCCACCGCTCCCCCATGTGCGAGTACATGATCAACTTCATCCACAAGCTCAAACACCTGCCAGAGAAGTACATGATGAACAGCGTGCTGGAGAACTTCACCATCCTGCAGGTAACACACACACATACACACGCACACATACACTCACACACACACTCACACGCACACATACACTCACACTCACACACACACACACACACATACGCACACATACACTCACACACACACACACACACGCACACATACACTCTCACACACACACACACTCACACACGCACACATACACTTACACACACACACACACGCACACATACACTCTCACACACACACACACACACACACACACACTCACACACGCACACATACACTCACATACACACACACACACACACACTCACACACGCACACATACACTTACACACACACACACACACACTCACACACACAAACACACACACGCACACGCACACATACACTCACACACATACACACACACACACACACACACACACTCACACACGCACACTCAACACTCACACACAAACACACACACGCACACTCACACACACACATACATACACAAACACACACACACACACTCACACATACTCACACACACACACACACACACACACGCACACATACACTCACACACACACACATGCACACATACACTCACACATACACACACACACGCACACATACACTCTCTCACACACACACACACACACATACACACTCACACACGCACACATACACTCACACACTCACACACACGCGCACACTCACACACTCACACACGCACACATACACTCACACACACACACACACTCACACACAAAGACACACACACACACTCACACACACACACACACACACAAACAAACACACACACACTTACACACTCACACTACTTTTGGTGTGCTGTAGCGAGATGGTGTTTAATATTTTCAGGGGAAAACGTGATCAGAAATGTCATTATAATCATAATGAACTGTATTTGGATATGTGTTCTTCAGTTGTTCCCTTATGATTTTATTTATTATTGCTCCCATTCAGGTTGTGACCAATAAGGACACCCAGGAGACCCTGATGTGCATTGCATTTGTCTTTGAGGTGTCAACAAGCGATCATGGAACACAATATCACGTTTACCGGCTGGTCAATGACTGAGGGTCCTACTGGCAAGACTGACTGGAGCACGAGCTGTCCTCCGACTGCCTGACTACAAATAGAAATACGCACACACTCGCACACAAACACACACTCGCACACAACCACACACTCGCGCACAAACACACACTCCCACACAAACACACACTCGGTCACATGTACGCACTGCATACACACACACACACGCACAGATTTACACACGCGCACACACACGTAGACAAATGCACGCACACACACATACACTCACACGCATTCACACACACACACACAAATGCGCTCACGCGCACACACGTAGACAAATGAGCACACACACACACCCAAACACACTTACACACTCACACACACATCCACACATACACAAATGTACACACACTCACACAAATCCCAAAATGTTGAACAAAGCAGAAATGAGCAAATGTGTGATATGAAAGTAAAGTTTCTTTACTTTAATTTTTATAAAATAGGAAATATATGAAGTTTGAAAAGATTTAAAACAATGGTGCACTTCTTTGTTTCATGGCAGTTTTTTAAACATATATGTATATGTGTAGAACAAAGCAGGTTGCAATCATTGTATTTCTTGTGGAAATATATTATATTTTATATGTTAGGGGCATTCTTATGGTACAAGGCTTATTCACCGTTTGGTACATATTGTATCAGCGCACTACAGAGTGTGCTGTCAAACTGAAAACGTCAATTTGCGTGAACTTTACAAAAGCACAGGTCATTTAGATCAGTGCTATTGAAATATATGATATGAATGTAAATATCTTAAGAATGAGAAACACATTTACCTGAGTGAGTTTTTCCGGATGTAGCCTTTATGAGTGTAGGGGGGTAATCTCAATGACGGGTGTGGGAGGCTGTCTCTCTGCCCATTTCACTCTGTTGACTGGTGGGCTGGAGTTAACTAGCTAGCATAGCGTGCTCCCAACATGTTTTTACACTGTGCTGGGGTTTGAGTGTATTCCCAACATGTTTTTAGACTGTGCTGGGCTTCTAGTGTGTTCCCAACATGTTTTTAGACTGTGCTGGGCTTCTAGTGTGTTCCCAACATGTTTTTAGACTGTGCTGGGCTTCTAGTGTGTTCCCAACACGCTTTTTACACTGTGCTGTACAGCCGTTGATTTTTAACAGCTATGATGTTACAGACATGCAGTAAAAATAGTCTGTATGTTTATTTATTTTTTTTGCACAGCTGCGCCACCTACTGGTCAGTGGTTAGAGCACGGTCTTAACATGTACATTTAGTAAGGAAACAGAACCTGTGTGCCTTCATATGAATCGACACCAAATGAACGGAGGAGGTGACTGTTAATCCGCCATTTTGTTATTGCAGACTGGTGCGTTGTGTTCATTTTGCCAAAAACACTGCTCAAAATGGCTGCACATGCTCCCTTACCCCTGCTAGCCAAACGTCAGTGCACCAGCCCTTTGCCTTCTCCTCAGTTTACACTAGCAGAAGCAATTCACTCGGCATCAATATTGTTTGTCTGACACCAGTTACATCCCAATA
>NC_083773.1:6786135-6836135 GCF_963514075.1 Conger conger
CTGCTGATCTCCTAGGATTTTCACGCACACTCGTCTCTTGAGTTTGCAAAGCATGGTGCAAACTCCAGTGAGCAGCAGTTCAGCCGACAGAAACGCTTTGTTAATGAGAGACGTCAGAGGAGAATGGCCAGACTGGTCAAAGCTGACAGGAAGGTGACAGTAACGCAAATAACTACACATTACAACAGTGGTATGCAGAAGAGCATCTCTGAACACACAACGCATCATAACTTTACATTACATTACATTAATGGCATTTGGCAGACGCTTTTATCCGGAGCGACGTACAGGTGATTAGATTAAGCAGGAGACAATCCTCCCCTGGAGCAATGCAGGGTTAAGTGCTTTGCTCAAGGGCCCAATGACTGTGTGGATCATTAGACCAGGGATCAAACCGCCAGCCTTGTGGTCCCAGTCATGCACCTTAACCACTACGCTACAGGCCGCCCCTCTAAGTGGATAGGCTACAGCAGTAGAAGTCTAAAAAATAAGTCGAATAAATACCTAATAAAGTGCTCGGTAAGTGTATATCGTATCAGAGCTTTCAATGAATTTTAAGATCTTAAAAGAAAACTGTAGATATTTGAACCTGGCAGGTCACTGGTTGATCTTACAAAACAAAGTTTTTAGGACTTTTGTGATTCGGTATCCTCCCTTATATTATTACATTATATTATTATAAACCCCAGCTTGTTGCTTCTGTGTTGTGTTGACTTCAGGCATCCAGGCCAAAGACTTCTGGGGTCCACCGAAGGTCACAGGTCGTGAGAGTGAATCTAAAACTATATGCTGTGGCTATGATGAAGACTTCACCAGCAATGAAAAATACTGGTGCAGAGGGGAACGTTTTTGGTCGTGCACCCCCGTGGTGACAAGTTCCTCCCCGAGAAACGGAAGAACCTCTCTCTCGGACAAGACAAGACAGTTTTGTATCACCATAAAAGACCTTACAGTGGATGATAGTGGGCCGTATTGGTGTGCCATCGACATCCGGGGATCCGATAGACGTGTTCCAGTCTCAATCACCGTCAAACCAGGTAGGTGCTGGCTAATGTGGTGCTGATGAAGTGTACTTCAGTCATCGGCCATTGTAAAAGAGCCTATTTCTATTACGTTTGACAAACATTAGCGGTATCTGAAGTATCTTCTCATCAGACCCCCCAATCACTTTCACTGACTCCTGATTGTCAGTGGACTGAATCTGATTTTGCTAATGGCAATGAATTTAATGAATTCTTTTACATTTTTGGAGGTGACCGAATTGCAATATTATGCAAAAGATAGACAAGGAATTAAAAATTATATAATTATAATCTTGTGTTGATTTTTATTGTTACTTTCAAACACTTTATAGTAACGTATTACTGACACATACGGTACTGCATTTGTCCGTTAATGCCAACAGGGGGAATTTGGTGACATCCGCATATCGTGTCTGAGAACCAGTTGAGTTGTGACGTTCATGGATGTAACCTGTCCCCAACTATCTCCTAGCAGTGAGGCCAGTGGCCCCAAAACCAGAGAAAAGTACAGAGAACCCCACAAAAAAACCAGCGACGACCAGCCCCTCTGTGGGTCCCATGGTGACCAGCGCCGAGACTACCGCAGCAACTGGGTCCCCGGTCAGCCCGAAAAACCCAACCAGGTAAAGTACATCTGTTTTTTTAATGTCGGTCTCCATAGTCCTCCTGTCTCAGATACTTGGAAGAAGTCACCACATGATACACCATTACAGCGCATGGAGGTGTGTAACAACCAATAATGCAATAACTGACCGATAATATAATAACTGACCGATAACTGACAGAGTGGTCAGACTCTGGCTAACCCACATAACGCACTGTGCCTTGTTTATGCATAGGGCACAGCCTGCCAATCGTCACACAGGGAACAGTCTGTCAAATATATACAGTGAGTCTGTAGGTATTTGGAGAGTGATACAATCTGGGCTGTAAAAAATGTACTAATGGACTTCACACAGTGCGTTTGAGCTGTGCTAATGGACTTCACACAGTGCGTTTGAGCTGAGCTAATGGACTTCACACAGTGTGTTTGAGCTGTGCTAATGGACTTCACACAGTGTGTTTGAGCTGTGCTAATGGACTTTACACAGTGTGTTTGAGCTGTGCTAATGAACTGCACAGTACCCATTAGCACAGTGTGGTCGCCACAGTGTGTTTGAGCTGTGCTAATGGACTTTACACAGTGTATTTGAGCTCTGCTAATGGACTTCACACAGTGTGTTTGAGCTGTGCTAATATAATTCACACAGTGAGTTTAAGCTGTGCTAATGACCTACACAGTGTCCATTATCACAGTGTGGTCTGCACAGTGTATTTGAGCTGTGCTAATAGACTTCACACAGTGTGTTTGAGCTGTGCTAATGGCCTTCACACAGTGTGTTTGAGCTGTGCTAATGGACTTCACACAGTGTGTTTTGAGCTGTGCTGTGACCTACCCTGCTCCTGTTTCAGCTGGAGGGGCACATTGACCATCCTGGGCGCCTCCGTGGGCATTCTGCTCCTCGTCCTGTGTCTAGCCTGCGCCATCAACCAAGCCTGCAGACAGCGAGCATGTGAGTGCGTCAGGGAAAACCCTCTGTTGCTGCAATAGCGTAAAGTCTGGTCCATGCTTCATCCGGCAGCCTCTGTACGGAGGGGCCTCGCGCTGGGCCTGGAGATTCCCACGCCGGCGGAGGGGCCACGCAAAAGCAGAAACGGAGACTCCGTGCCTCGGCAAAAAAAAACAAACATTTTTTTTAACCATACGGTGTGCTCTGGGTTGTCAAACAAAGCTGTTTTAATGTCTCTGTAGCGTGTTGCTGTCAGAAAAGGACTGACAGGATTGGAACTATGACGGCAACCGCCGGACGTAGTCTCTGGGCAGTGCCGTATGACCCCTCCATACGGAGGTTACCAGATCAAGCATGAATCAAGGATTAGAAGAAGGAAGTTTACTTCTCTCTATCAAGTTCAACCTCTGAGTTGCGGTCTGACTGTATGCTGCCATCCTGTAGCTCCCAGGCAACTTCTGCTTGTGTAAAAACCAAATACTGTGCCGTTGCTTTGGTTTATTTTCCTGTTGCCTTCATTTGTTTGTTCATTTTGATTCCAATCGGGAGACAACAGGGTGAACTTCAGTGAAAATTACAAGTCATGTCATTTAGCTGACACTTTTATCCAAAGCGACTTACATTTGATTAGACTAAGCAAATGTGGGGTTAAGGGGCCAACTGTTGTGCGGACCTTGTTGTGATTGAACCTCCAACCATGCGGGTCTCAGTCATGCACCTTAGCCATGAGGCCAGAGGCTTCATGTATTTGTGTTGACAGAGAAGGGGGTAGTGATCATGTATTTGTGTTAACAGAGAAGGGTGTTGTGATCATGTATTTGTGTTGACAGAGAAGGGGGTAGTGATCATGTATTTGTGTTGACAGAGAAGGGGGTAGTGATCATGTATTTGTGTTGACAGAGAAGGGTGTTGTGATCATGTATTTGTGTTGACAGAGAAGGGTGTTGTGATCATGTATTTGTGTTAACAGAGAAGGGTGTTGTGATCATGTATTTGTGTTTGTTCAATGCACAGGCACAGACAGGCTGGAGAATAAAAGGGACAGTTTGAAGGAGAGCAGCCTTCCTCCTTCAGACTACTGCGTGAGTTATTCTTCATATCTGGGGGGAGGGGGAGTTAGTTGACTGAGGAAAAGCCGGAACTTTTTTTTCCAAAACTGTAACATTGACTGAAGTAAAAAAATAAAAATAAAACAGCAGTTCCAGGTTTTACTTGGTGAAATTATCTGGCTAACTTCATAATCCTACTTTGTGACAGACACCCCTCGTCTGTCTGTTAAACCTGGATATATAGTTTTCTGCTAGAAGGATTTCTGTAATTTTTTAATTAGCATATAATAATAATAATAATAATAATAATAATAATAATAATAATAATTATTATTATTATTATTATTATTATTATTATTATTATTATTATATTCTCATTAAACAAATATTATTATTAGTTTAAGTCATAGTTTATACCAACATGCCATAACTAGCAGACCACACCAGCGATAGCCACTAATTAACACCAAATTTGAAATTAATCAGGAAATAGATTCCCAATTCCAGCTTCATTTTTCTCTTTTGTAGTCTTTTGCTGAAGTCCCGGAGATACTCTACGCGGAGGTAACTGCCGGGAAGAGACGCCAGCCCCAGTGTGACATCGCCACCTACGACAATTTGTATTTTCACACGATTGCTGAAGACCGATCACCAGGGGGCAGTGTTGAATACGCTGCCGTGAAGCGCTGAAGAGGAATACGTACGTGGAAGAAGAGCGTACAAGAGAATCTGGAAGAATCTACTCCATTTTCTCTCAAAGATAGACTGATGTTTTTCAGCCAAATCTATACATATACATACATACATACATACATACATACATCTATACATATAACATATATTATTTCCTGTATTTAAAAGTGTTGCAATATTTCAAATATAGCTATATTTTTCATATTTGTAAAATATTTATTCTGTGCTTGTAGTATATATTCACAGACTGAATGAAGCCCAAACAATGTACAAACTTTGTTTTTGCCTTTGTAGAAGGAAGGGCATGAGCAGAGAAGTCTGATATTTATTTTTATATTTTGGCCAGGATTTAGCTGTGTGCTTCAGATTCTTTATATACAAAACATACCATGGTTATCTGAACCCTGCCTTTGTTCTCCCAGTGTTTTATTATCTGTCTCAGATGTTTGAAAAACTGAAAACCTGTTTATTTGGTTTCTATTTTTGAGAATTTTATGGTTTCATGAAAGCTTCCCCGTCTGTTTTAAAAGCATATAGCAGCAGACTGAGTGCAGTACTGTATAGATTAGACGCTAGTCTAGTATAGCGGATAATCGTTTTCTTTTGCTTTGCCCTTATTGGTAAAGTCTTACACTTCATTGCCTGAAGTATAAAATGATGATGAATTTAAGTGGACTGGATAAATGTATCCCCACATTGCTCCAGGGGGGGACTGTCTATTGCTAAATTTAATGAACTGTAAGTCGCTTTGGATGAAAGCATCAGCTAAATGACATGAAATGAAAAAATATACAATATCTGTCCACAGCCATATATGTCTGTTGTATTTTCTGATCTGTCCAAAAGGACCAGTCTTCAAAGCTTAGAGCAGTGGGTCTCAAATCACTTAGCCAGTCACAATAAAATATATATATCTAAATATATAAATATATAATCGCCACCACCTAACTCCACAAAAAAGGGTGAAACCATTGTTACTCCGTCAAAACAATGCTTAAACAGTAGATTACAAATTAGGCTATATTTGAAATAGCCTACCGTAAATCCTCAAATTGTGGCCGGGGTCTTTTATTTACTTAGGCTGCACAAAGCACAGGCCTTTATTTGGGGCAGGCTTGTATTCGAGGCAGGCCTTTATTTCTTATTAGGCTTCTGAAATAAAGTAAAAGGCTACACTTAAAGTGGGCCAACACTGTTCAACACTTCCTGTAACCGTTCAGAAATCAATTAGTGTAGACTAATCAGGAAGTCATAGTGTCAGTCTTAACAGACTTAGTTTATTGCAAATATTCTCAAACACAATAAATCTCATGCAAGTCCAGAATCCATAAAATAACAACTTTCCAGACACGCCTTCATGAACAATAACAAATTATCGTAGATAACAGCAAGTTAAGGATCTTTTTTTCCTAAAGTGCATTTTATTGTGAGACATGCGTTTCGTTTGGAGCAGCATACCGGTAGGCTATCAAAAGATTTTTGCTTTGGTTTGGGATTTAATTTACTTTTGGACTGTTTCATTCTATTGGTAATGTTGGGACTGATGGACACTGAAATCTGGTAGGTATTTGATGGTTCACTGTTAATTTTTATGTAGTTGAAAGAGTGTCGGGATTTCCACCCGTCTGTTTATTGCGAGCCAAGGCAGCTGCTTTCATTCATTCATTGAACGTGCACTGTGCTGTAAATACATGGAAACCTTATTGCATAGCCAAGTAGCCTAAATTGAGTTAATTTTTAATTTTGCCTGATTTACTTTTTATTAAATTCGTAGGCTGGAATGCCTCGCGGCAACAATTGTGTTTAAATGTATCCTGCTTCAGCCTTTGGCAAGCTACTCAGAAGGGGGCGGCGAGCGACTGGTAGCTTGAGAGCAACGTGTTGGAGACCCATGGTGTAGGACAACGACTTTTCATTGGCAACAGTATTAAACCCACCAACAATATAAAATATTAAGAAGAGCTCTTTTATTTCATTGAGTTAAATCGAAACAATGTCTTCTAGTGCTCATGGACTGTTAGCCCTACTGGTAGGCAATATTACCCCGGCTTGTATTTGGGGGCCGGCCTTTATTTGTCCGAATCAACCACGCCCCCGGCTATTATCCGAGGCCCGGCTTCAAATAGAATCCCGGACACAATTTGAGGATTTACTGTAATTGCATAAAATATTAAATATTATATTAAAATATTAAATAATATATTAAATATATTATTAAATAGTTTACGTATAGCATAGCTAAACTATCTATAAAATAGGCTTTTTTTAAAAAACAATTTGCAGACCACTTGGAATCCTTTGTGGACCACAGTTTGAGAACCACTGGCTTAGAGTGACTGAAATCCGAAGGCTAAAATTAATCTCTGTAGAACCAATCCTTTCTCACAGAACCGGTCTGTTTTGATCTGGGAATTTTCATTTCCTGTTGAGTACAGGTACCTCATTTCTCCATCTTCAGCTATACTGGCCATTATTACCTCTGTTTCAGTTATTGAGCGTACGAGGACTGGCTTTGAACGTGCAGGGACTGATTTACATGACATTTTATTTAAGTGACAGGAAACAAAAACATTTCCGTTTTAAGTATTTTTGACATTTGACAGTCAGTGTGTCAGAAAACATTCTCTTGCAGGAAATGAACTGGTGTCCCTAGCAGTTCCTGTGTGGTTCCCCGTGTTTTTAATTAGCAGTGCCCCCGCTTACTTCTGTATTCTCCTTTCATTTTCTGCTGAAGGCTGCACATGCAGCAGCTGTGTTGAGAAACACAACATGCCATAATCTTTCAAAATAACTGAAGACAGATATTCACCTCGCAGAAGTGACAGAACCCACCAGAATCATGTCACAAATATGAATGTTTCCCATCACAACCATCGTAACATTTTGATTTCTCGGGGTTCAGATCTGGTTTTGGTAATGCTTTATTTTATGGCTCATGAATTACCTAGTGTTTACTGGGTAAATACCAGATACTTATTATGTAACTATTTGGATTTCCGAGTTATGAACTATGAAACAACATATTTACTTATTTATTTATTCATAATCAGTTTCATAATACTTATCACTGAAATCAAAGTATTTACCTAATACACAAGTAGCTGTGTACCTACCCAGTAAATAATAGGGAATTGACTGCCTGTAAGATTACCTTTACCCTGGATTTTAATATAATATACAGTACTGTGCAAAAGTCTTAGGCACCTGCATAACATTCTGTACAGATAAGATTCTTTCAAAAATAAATAAATGAAAGGTCCTAAATAAACGTACGACACATTTTATATTACATTTTAGTAATTTGGCAGAATAGTTAAAAACCAAATCAAAACAATAGTTTTGGCAGTCGGAGGGTTGCTGGTTCGATCCCCCGCCCGGGCTGTGTCGAAGTGTCCCTGAGCAAGACACCTAAACCCCCAAATGCTCCTGATGAGCTGGTCGGGGCCTTGCATGGCAGCCAATCACCGTCGGTGTGTGAGTGTGTGTATGAATGGGTGAATGGAGAAGCATCAATTGTACAGCGCTTTGGATAAAGGTGCTATATAAATGCCTGCCATTTACCATTTACATTTACCTTCGGCGTTGAAACTACATCACTTCTCTGAGATAGCCAACGCTGTCCTGCAGTTCTATAAGACAATCAGCAGGGAGGTTGTTCCAAGCATGCTGGAGAGCTTGCCACAATACTTCTGCAGACATCAAGTTTTTATGTAAAAAGTAGTCAATTGCTTACAGTAATATGTTATTTTAAATTAAATACAAAAATGTCTCTGTAAAATTAAGTCTTTTGGAAAATGAATATTTGGAAATCTCAATTGTATTCTTTTATACTAACACACACAAAAAAATAAACATACATATAATAAAGTCTGGGGTGCCTAAGACTTATGCACAGTACTGTAGAATAGAATAGAATTGAACAGCACACACTCCACCCATCATCACATATGAGAGATGTGAACAGAAGGGGGCACTGTGGCATGTGGAGGGTTTATGAATGCACATCAGAAAAAATGATTTACAACGACGGCTTTACACAACTTGTTCCTGTTCCTCTGAGAGAGATGGTCACCAAAAGTACAATGGACAAGTGGATATTTTTCTACACAGTCTGTAAGTAATAAATAGTACGGTATGTGCATTATTTCTATCATTATAGTTATGACATTATGATGGCAATCATTAGTATTAGTAATAGTAGCAGTCGAAGTATGAGGTAGTATATGCCTTTATATGGGTTGTATGTAGCAGTTGCTTTGGATTGTTGGTGCCTATAATATGATCATTTAGATGTGTTTGTAGATTGTAGGTCTTTACATCTGTCCTTGTACTCCACAGTTCTGCCCACCCTGATCTCCATCACAGAAAACAGAGGTAATCCTGAAACACTTTTCTGCTTCATGGAGGTGACCGCAAATGTGTTTTCAGTGGCTGACCTAAAGGTGTTTCTGCTCCAGAGTCTAGGGTCCGAGTGGTCCTGATGGCAGATCCAGCCTGGTCAAATGTGGTAGCAGGAGAGACTGTGAATTTCACCTGTAGGGTAAATGATTCAGAGCCATTCATGCAATGGGAATATTCCTGGAAGAAGCGAAGAGGAGCAGAAGAGACCACACTCTCCTCCGATACTGAAGGAGGCTTATCTGTGTACACTGTGAGTCATGTCACTGAGTCTGACAGCGCTCAGTACTTGTGCGAAGCAAGGGCAGGAGAAACCTCAGCTGTCAGTGTGACACATACGTTGAACGGTAGGTCAGTGTGATGTCGCTTTGCCAGTCATGCTGGATCTATAGGCAGCTGAAAAAGGCTCAAAGAAGGGCAACCAAATTGTTTCCTGATATAAAATCTAAAAATGTTATGAGGAAAGACTTAAGATGCTTACTGCAATCTTTTCAAGCTTTTTAAAACGGAAACTTAAGGATGATTTGATTGAGACTTTTGAATTCATTAAAGGGATTAACAAAGTTATCTATGAGAGACTCAGCAGGTTAAGATCTGTTAATGATGGGGTATGAATAGAAATTAGCAATGTGTATAGATAAGAGCTGAACTATAAGCACTGCCTTAGCTGTTAGTATTTTGGGCCAGTAAAAGTGCAGAAATGTGCTTTTTTTTGTCATGGCCTCTTTTTCATTTGTTTTTTGAGAAGCAAGAGATTAATCATTTGAGCATTGCTGCAAAGACAGTATTTTCTTTAATTGAGCTGGTCAAGCTGGCCATAAGGTGGTCTTGCTGGGCTTGAGCTGGTCAATCAGATAGTGCTGGTAGCATATCTGAGATGGGAGTTCAATCAATCAGCTAGCACCTGAAAGTCTTTACTCTTAACTTTTTAGTGGAGCACACAGGGGTCAAAATGAATCAAAATGCCATTGATTGTTTTTGTCTGCTGAAATCACAATACTTCCTTTGAATCCAATGCTGTTTGATCTGGACTTTCTACAGTGCTTCAGTTAGTCACGCTGACCGTACAGCCTGACAGGAGGACCTTCAAAAACACAGAACAAGTGACGCTGAGCTGTAAGATTCACAGCAATCTGAGTGACTGGGGATATCTGTGGTACAAAGACGAACAGGAGCTTCCTATAGACACGGCCGTGGACACATATACCATCCATTCTGCTGTTCCATCAGACTCTGGAAAATATTCCTGTCGGGGAAATAAAAAGGGCGAACCTATATACTCTGACGGCAGCAACACTGTCAATATCAACATTTCTGGTAATTACTTGCTGTTAGCTTTCCTACATTATTAACTAATGCAATCAGATGTGACAAAACGACAAATTTTAAATAGAATGTAATTAGGACCAATTCCATGGAGTTTTTAAGATCTTTAGGAAGATTATTCACATCTTACTTTTATGTGACAGGTGACAAGTATTATTTTATGTTTTATTTTTGTTTTGTCTGTTTGCTTCCCAGGTCTGTTAGTTGGTCGCCAGGCTGTGCTCACCCTGGAGACTCCATGGGCAGCCATGTTCGGCACAGGCAATCTGACACTGAGGTGTGTGGTGAGGGGGAGTCCGGCTGAGTGGAACTACACGTGGTACAGAAACGGACTGAGTCTTCCGCCGGGCCCCGGCAGAGACACACTCGCACTGACCCCAGGAAACCACTCCTACCACAGCGAGTATATGTGTAGAGGAGAGAGCACAGATGACATGACTTATACAGAGTTCAGCAAAGGATGTGTACCCGCCCATAAGAGTAAGTACTTTCCTGTCACTCCACAACCTTGCTAAAATGGCTCTTGAGTGGTGTACTTGACTGAGCAAAGGTTCCGTGGTGTTACAGCAAACAACAGCAACTTCCTGAATAATTACAACCTGGAATTAAAAGCATATGAATGCTATATCGCAAGCTAATACCAAGTTAAATAATTTTTAATTTAGCTGACGCTTTATCCAAAGCGACTTACAGTTGATTAGACTAAGCAGGGGACAATAACCTCTGGAGCATTGTGGGGCTAAGGGCTTCTCTCAAGGGCCTAACAGCTGTGCAGATTTTATTGTGGCTACAGCTTTATTTTGATTTATATTTTACACCACAAGCTAATATTAAAATTAAAATAAAGCTCAGTCTGCACTTTGCAGTTGTCAGGTTTTTATTACTGCCTGGGTGTTAGTTTCACCGTGGGGACGATATCGTCCTTTTTTCCAATTTTTCCTTTAGTTGCCGAGAGGGCGTGTACCTGACGGCCCTCCCACTCGTTACCATCATTCGCACCAGCTGTGGGAGGGCTACTTATACGCTCTCTGGCTGTAGCTCGGCGCTTCAGTGACTTTTGGCCACTTCCTGAAGTAGGCACTACAGCGGTCTCTCTCGCTGTTGTGGTCCTGACAATATCTTTTTGCGGCTATTGTCAAATTTTTTGCTTCCTTTGAGCTCCTCAGTGTGGGTACTGGAAGCGTTCCTTAGTTCAGCTCCCTCTGTTTCCACTTAGTTGGCAGGAACAAAGGTCTTTATCGAGGTCTTTGCTTTTCCTTTTTCCTCGTTTCTTACGAGTTGGCACACCGATTTTTGGTGTTGGTTGGGACAATATTGTGGTGACTGTCCCATCAGTTACAAAAACATGCACATGGGTGTTTCACAAGTAGCCTACATGAGATTCCCCTCCATCATCTTGTCCTGGTTTCATAAATGTGGCAATCAAGGCTATACTTCCTCTTCGCCACAATCTATCCAACAGTTCAGCTTTGCAAACAGCTCCCATTTTCAGAAAGCTAAACCGTCGTGGTTGGAGCCTATCCGGTTTTACCGAGCTTTTGTGCGCCACGCACGTACGGTGTATCATCGCAACTAGTCAGGAAAGCACGAGAATGAGAGTGTAAAGCACTTGGCACGCACCCAGAAGTGACGACGGCCATGTCAGGGCCATGAAGCCTGGCTGTAGCATAGTGGTTAGGGTAAATGACTGGGACACGCAAGGTCGGTGGTTCAATCCCCGGTGTAGCCACGATCCGCACAGCCGTTGGGCCCTTGAGCAAGGCCCTTAACCCTGCTTTGCTCCAGTCTAATCAACTGTACGTCGCTCTGGATAAGAGCGTCTGCCAAATGCCAATAATGTAATAATGTAGTGAAGCGGGGCTGTTAAATGCCGGCAGTGCACTGTAATCCTGAACGGGGTAATCCACCGGCACACCCAGGTCTCCATAGCGCCCACATTCCACGCCAATAGACAAACAGACAGCACACACAAACACAGCGCTCACTGCACAGAGCAGAGCAGCGGGGACTGTAGCCAGAGGTCAGATGCAGCGATTCATATCAAATGAAACCCAACACTGATGTACTCTAGCTGGCTGCCTGATCTGTGACTTGATCTGTACGGCACATTTCATACAGAACTGTAACACAATGTTCTGTACATGTAGATAAAATCTGATAAGAAATACAGAAGAAAAAAAAAATGTAATTAAAAAAACCATAACACAGGGGCGGGGCGGCCTGTAGCGTTGTGGTTAAAGTACATGACTGGGATCCGCAAGGTCGGTGGTTCAATCCCCGGTATAGCCACAATACGCACAGCCGTTGGGCCCTTGAGCAAAGCCCTTAACCCTGCATTGCTCCAGGGGAGGATTGTTTCCTGCTTAGTCTAATCAACTGTATGTCACTCTGGATAAGGGCATCTGCCAAATGCCATTAATGTCATGTAAAAGCAGAATGATTAAATTAAAATAAAAGTGCTCTATCTTGGGTCCAACCCTCATTAGACCTCCATCGTTGACCATAGATCCTGACGGATTGGCATTAAAAGCACCTCAGCAGGTGGTCCACCCAAACTCCTAGGGGAAGAATAGGTAAGCCTTCAACATCCAGGAATAATAATAGGTCCTATGAAGTATGTTAGTCGTATATTTAGACTTAAAATCTTATTTCTATAATCTTTTTGCTAAATGAGACAAAAAAAAAACTGCCAATGAGGTGAGAGATTGACACATCTCAATATTTGCCAATGGCCGCGTGAATGTCACTTTAACAAGAAGAAGCTTAAAACAAGCTAATATTTTCTACGTGAGAGAAAAACTCTTGTCGAGACAGTTTCTGCAGTGCATACAGAACAGATATTCAGATATCCAGCGCTACTTTCACACATGGACAAAAGGCAGAAATGAATCACCTCAGACTCCACACAAGTCCGTTAACTCAGAGTCTCATTTCCTCCAGTTTCCCGTGCACTGGAGAATCTAGCCCGCTGTGCTCTGGGGGCGGCCATCTTGCTCTTCCTGGCTATCATCGTGAATGAAGGCTTCTGGAGGAGGGTGAGGAAGATGAGAGGAGCTACATCTGAGGAATGATTGATTGTACCTTTCACAGAGAAGTAGAACATCAAATTATTCAAGTATAAAGCTGAGATTTTTTTTTTTTTTTTTTTTAAAGCACCCAGGACCTTTCTCAGAAAAAAATGATAATTATCTTGAAATGTATTGCCATTGAGGCTATGTTCCACTGAAAAACGCATCTTTGGTCTTGCAGATGATTACAGAGGTACAAACTTAAATTATCATAAGGTGTGGACTTTATTCCAGCAAAGTATGTAAAGCTAATTTGCGTATGTTTTTCAAGAAAAACTCCAAATTTGATTGAAAATGCTTTTTTCTTTTCAGTGGAACAGAACCTTAAAAGAATCAATGCATGTATGCGTTTTGATGTCAAGTCTTATATAAGCTTTCTGTTCCCCAAATGTAATTTTCCGGGACATTTTTTTTTTTTTAGATAAAATTTCTTAATGTCGTTCAGGGTGGTTCCGTTTTTGATTGAGAGTGCCACAGTGTCACAATAAAAACTTTCATTCAAGCTGGCACTTGAGCTTATGACTCAACTATTTACTGTCATATATGACTCATGACTCCTCATGAGGTCTGGGAGTGTTAGTACTTAGAGCTGGAGAACCTGTTTGGCTTCAGGAGCAGAACAGTCTCAATATCAGAGACATTTAAAGTGCTGATTTTCAAAACATTTCTTGATTTGGAAGAGAGCATATACACTCATGAGCACTTTATTAGGAACATAACATGGCAGCAGTGCAATGAATACAATCGTGTAGATACGGGTCAGGAGCTTCAGTTAATGTTCACATCAACCATCAGAATGGGGAAAAAATGGGGAATGATTGTTGGTGGCTGACAGGGTGGTTTGAGTATCTCAGAAACTGCTGATCTCCTGGGATTTACACGCACACTAGTCTCTAGAGTTTGCAAAGAACAGTGAGCAGCAGTTCTGCAGACAGAAACGCCTTGTTAATGAGAGATGTCAGAATGGCCAGACTGATCAAAGCTGACAGGAAGGTGACAGTAACACAAATAACCACACACTCCAACAGTGGTATACAGAAGAGTATCTTTGAACACACAACGCGTCATAACTCTAAGTGGATAGGCTACAGCAGTAGAAGTAAAAAAAAATAGGTCTAATAAATACCAAATGATGTGCTCACTCAGTGTATTTAATTTTTCTTTCTGAATTAAGAACCATTTTTTCAATTGATTTCGGGTGTCATGCAATTTTGGGTGTCATTTGCAGGCAAATGAAGGCAAGCTGATGCTTTTAAATGGCCCGGTTTATAGAATCAAGAGCACAACAAGAGAGCATTCAGCTTAATATAGCCAGTACATTTGGATGAAACAATATTATAAATCTAAAAGGTGAACAACACTGGCCCTAAATTTGAACCTTGTGGAACTCCTTCATTTATGCTCAGAGACTCTGATTGTGGATCACCCAATGCAGCACACTGACATCAAACTCTGAGCTAATTTTGAAACCCAAGTATAGGCTGTAGAATGAAAAAGAGTCTTCAAGAGTCTCATCATGTAACATCACAGAGTGATACAAATGTGTCGAAGGCTTTAGAAAGGTCTAGAAAAAGAGTAGCACAATGTCCGTTATAATCTAGCGCATGCACAATGTTATTACAGATACCCCCACCCCAGCGCATAAATGGAAATTGACAAAATTCCGCACAGATATTACGGATATTAGGAAGTATTATTTCACACAACGAGTGGTCACTGTGTGGAATAGCTTGCCAGGCCAGGGCATGTAGTGGAGGCAGAAACACTGGGGGTTTTCAAGACCAGGCTTGATACGGTGCTAGATACTATTTCACTTTTAGGCAACTAGGCAGTAAGTCCCTTTAGGGCTAGGGGAACACTGCTGGGCTGAATTACCTGTTCATCACATTATGTTATTTATTTTTATTTTCATAATAATTCCCGGCTCAGCCCTCAAACCAGATTGGTGAGTGCTTTCAACAGAGTGCCTACCACTCACCAGTAAGCATTGAACAATTTATTGGCTACTGATTCAAGAAATTTGGCTAAAGAGGACAATTTAGAAGCAATAATTATTAAGACTGCTATGATCATCACCTTCATGCAGCAGAAGTGTTTAAAGAGGTGGTCTTTGCACAATTGGCAATCTTTTTTAGGGTTTCCCAATTTAAAAATGCAACCCCAATTCACACCACATGGTGTCATCTTTACAGCGCACTCCAGTGGAGATAAATCACACAGGTCAGCTCTGAAAGATTTTCAGCTCCCGTGCTTCTACGTTTCCTGGCGTTATTAAGACACGGTTCCTTTATGCTACTCTGTTCCTTTCCGACAATTCAGTAATTCCGACAAAATGTGATGTTGTGGCGGCTACAAGCTTCAGCGTCCTGTCGTTGCAGTGGTGGAAATTTGATAGCATTTGGTTTGATCAGGATTAGTTTTGTAATTGAGTCCTTGTTGTAGAGGCGTGCTCACATTTGCAGCTTACAGATACTTAAGTAAAACTTACTGTTTTTGTCAGTCATCCAAGATTTCAATCATACATACTGTACAGCCCATTTAACCCAATCATCTGTCATCATGGCTACACCGTAAATAAAAATTGTCGACCCTTTAAAGGCAAGGCACTAGTACTTCATTAGTGTGTGTACAGGTGCAGGTATAGGTGTGTGTGCAGGTAACAGACAGATGTAAATTGGAAGCTGAAGGGAGAAAATATTCTTGTGAATTTATTTAGCCAAGATTAAAGAATGACAGTGTTTTGGCTCATCACACATTACAAGTCCCAATGCTTTAACATCGTCCGAGTGTGCTGTAATCTCAACACTTAAAGGTGGAAACTCACCTTTTCCAGAGGATCTCATAACTCACAATCTTTTGGCTGTACCCCAGCTGTGACATTTCAACGGGGTTTAGCATTCGTCTCTTAATCTCAGAGGAAATCCTCATTGGTTTTGAATGATGGGGGCAGACCATTCAGATGTCAAACGGAACTGTTCTATGGGCACGACGAATGAGTCCCCTGAAATCAGTGCGTTGCGGCCCGGTACACAGATTCACCGCAACCCAAACATTGATTTTAATTTGTTTACACTGAACAGTGGGAACGTGAGAAACTGTGCACTTCACATACGGTATGTGACATTTAGCCCTAGGAAACGTTGCTGTCTGGTGTAGTATCACTTGTCCTGTAATACCTGTGTAATACTTTTCCAGACAGACTTACAGGTGTATGTGGTGTGTGTGTGTGTGTGTGTGTGTGTGTATTGTACGTCTGCATGTGTGCTCAAACATGTGTGAGCGCGTGTGAGGCCAGGCATCCTCATCATTGGTCACAGTCTGTGAGGGCTCTGCGCACGCAGGCTCTGTCAAACTTGCACATTTCAGGACAATAACACGGATACTTCACATATTTCGCCTTGTGAGCCGACACGATCAGCACACAATCAGTCACAGGGTGACAAGACAGGAAATAAGTGTCTTCAACAAAAACAGTGTTTCAAACAAGGATACAAATGGGCCACTGCATTTTATTTGTGTGATTTTTGTGTGTTATATTTGTAATCTGAGCTGAAAGCTCTGAAAGTAATTTATCTTGCGAATAATTGTTTTGCTGGCCCTCACAAACAGATACAAACTGTATTTTTTTATTATTCACGACTATCGATTTTAGAACAGCCTCAAGGCCCGCGTGTTCTGGAATATTTCAAAGGTAAAGCACTCACCAACGATGTGATGTCACTCATAGTACCGACCATGTGGCCCACAAGCTTTGTTATGTAACTACTTTTTAGGTCTAATGATCAGAATTGTTTTGTCTTTTGCCGTGTTTTCTGTACGCTAGAGATCAGTAGCCTACAACCACAATTGCATGATGTGTATTGATGAACAAGGATTGAGAAACGTTTATAAGCAGAGAGGTTGAATCTTTTTTTAAATAACAAAACAATGCTTATTCAGGTTTAGACATTTGGAATGGTGTGTTTAGGCGTACATTCAGGCTATCTCTAAGTGGATATGTTCAGGCTAGCCTATATAGGGCTTAGGCCTAGTGACGTTATTTATTTATTTATTTATTAATGTATTTATTTAATATATTTGTATTTTTTGTTTTGTTTGTTTGGTAGCGCTTGTCTTTATTAGGTTACTTCTCCTGTTTTATGTTGTTTGCTGTTTTTTGTTCGCCAGCTTTCAACATTGAGGCGTCGCCACCTCGCCTTCGGGGCGGTACAGGGAGCGTCGTATAGTCTAATAATCTCCGGAGGGCATGCCGCGGCATGGGTGTGGTCTACGGGGTAGGGTTGGGCAAGGTGTAGCCTAGATCAGCGTATTCGCACGGCTACTGTGAGAAAGTGCAGTCTGACGCTGAATGCGAACAGCTTTGCCATTGACGGTCACGGGATTTATAGACGCTGGTACAAACACTACGAAACAGGGGAATCTAAAATTTAAAGATGACGACTGAGCCGTTGCGGTCGGCTCTGTCCATGAAATATGTGGAGGAAACGTCTCTCGCCGTCCCGTCGGATACCAGACTGAAGTCAGGACAGCAACGGGTCCTGGATCAAGTTCAATCCATCAAGAGGAAATCTAAGCACGTCAAAAGTGGATCGACACCCCCTACAAGTAAGATAACAGTCTTGCGTATCATTGTGCGGAGGTTAAATAATAAAGCATATAGGCTACTTTTTAAAGTTTTTGTTTAATGTATTATTCTTTTCTATTTTATAAATAAATGACCACCGTTGAAGTAGCATTAATAAAATGCAATAGTATCGTGTCGGTCGTTGGGTATTTGCTAATATTTTCCCTTTCGTGTCATTAAAACTCGGAAGTACTAAACATAAATACAAATGTACGAAATGTGAAGTTAAAGTTAAGTCTGAAGTTACAGTAGCTTACATATATTCAAAAAAGTGTTAATTGTATATATAGCCTAGGGATTTACAGATTGGTGCCCCGCTAAGATTTTTTTTGGTAAAAGTAAAATCTGATTTTAAGTTTTGGATTGAAGTTTGAGTATTCTTGCCCAAGGAAAGGAAAGGGGCGTTTCGTAGGTGAGAAACACACACCTGTCACACACACACACACACACACACGCACACGCCTGTGACACACGCGCGCGCGCGCACGCACACACACACACACACACACACACACACACACACACACACGCCTGTACGACGTATGAGAAGTACAAAGACTATTACGTGACTATGATGTGTAGTCTCGTGTAGGAAAATATTCGGTGTTGAATCAATTAATTTTTTTTACCCAATTTTTACTCGCTGGCAAATAATTGTACTATCTGGTTAGAGTGCCGTCTGGAAAACTGAGGCCAGATCCTTTGTTTTAGTAACCTATCCCTGTCTGTCAATAAAGACAACTGTCTTTTTCAATGGGGGAACTGGTATTATTATTATTATTATTATTATTATTATTATTATTATTATTATTATTATTATTATTTCTATTATTTATCTGAATGGCTTCAATTGTGAATTATTTTACCGTTTAGAGCGCGTGTGCTTGCGTGCCCGTGTGTGTGAAGAATTAATCTTGTGCACTGCGTTTAATGAGGCGGTAAACTCATAGCCTACATATTACTGAACGCAAAAGCCTTTTCATTTTGTGAAATGTAGTAGATTATATACCTATACTGATGGATTGGCACCTTCGTTTACGTATTTATTGACTGTTTCTGCATGAGACTGGCGTTTGGCTGTTTTGCGTTATGAGTTCAATACGTAAACCACTTCATTATCATCGACAGATGAAACAATCGAAATTGCAGACCCACTGGAGCTTCAAGTTGTTTTTGTAAGATAGCCTACTGGTTTAACGTCGTGTAAGTTATGACAGGGAGGCTACTGTAATCAATTTGATGTCAGTTATGTTTTTTATGTATTCGTTTACCGTGGTTCAGTGCGGATCCGATAATAATGATGTTACAGTAAACTGCCTCTAATTATCACTGATTATCGAGTGTAGTAGAGAGTAGTTATTTATTTCGGTCCTTATTAACAATTTTTACAGAATGAATGCACATAGAAATAATGAATAACAATGTTGACCGAAAAGGTGTAGGCTGAAGCTTTAGCATATTACACGTACCCTTTTTACATAATATATTCACGTATTAAATCACTACTGCACATCACATGCGTCTTGATCCTGTACTCCCGTGGTGTCAAACTCAGTGCCACGGAGAGCCGTGTGTATGCTGGTTTTTATTCCAGCCTCGGATCTTCAGTATATAATTAATTCAATTATTTGTTTAATTATAGGGCTGTATGTTGTTTAAATAAGAACTGTTGCTTTTATTTTATTTATTTTATTTTATGATTATTTGTATTTAATGCAGTTAAATTCATATGGCTGAATGAGTAATTGGAATCAATTAAGCAGCAATAATTAGTTGGAAGGAAAAGCTGCGTACACACGGCCCTCTGTAGCAATGAGTGTGAGACCACTGCTCTCCAGCTAACTCAGTCACCCTGCTTTGTGGGTTTTACTCAGTGCAGTTATCCAGCTAACTCAGTCACCCTGCTTTGTGGGTTTTACTCAGTGCAGTTATCCAGCTAACTCAGTCACCCTGCTTTGTGGGTTTTTACTCAGTGCCGTTATCCAGCTAACTCAGTAATCCTGCTTTGTGGGTTTTACTCAGTGCAGTTATCCAGCTAACTCAGTCACCCTGCTTTGTGAGTTTTACTCAGTGCCGTTATCCAGCTAACTCAGTCACCCTGCTTTGTGAGTTTTACTCAGTGCAGGTATCCAGCTAACTCAGTAATCCTGCTTTGTGGGTTTTACTCAGTGCAGTTATCCAGCTAACTCAGTCACCCTGCTTTGTGAGTTTTACTCAGTGCCGTTATCCAGCTAACTCAGTAATCCTGCTTTGTGGGTTTTACTCAGTGCCGTTATCCAGCTAACTCAGTAATCCTGCTCTGTGGGTTTTATTCAGTGCAGTTATCCAGCTAACTCAGTAATCCTGCTTTGTGGGTTTTATTCAGTGCAGTTATCCAGCTAACTCAGTAATCCTGCTTTGTGGGTTTTACTCAGTGCCGTTATCCAGCTAACTCAGTCACCCTGCTTTGTGAGTTTTACTCAGTGCCGTTATCCAGCTAACTCAGTAATCCTGCTTTGTGGGTTTTACTCAGTGCCGTTATCCAGCTAACTCAGTAATCCTGCTTTGTGGGTTTTATTCAGTGCAGTTATCCAGCTAACTCAGTCACCCTGCTTTGTGAGTTTTACTCAGTGCCGTTATCCAGCTAACTCAGTAATCCTGCTTTGTGGGTTTTATTCAGTGCAGTTATCCAGCTAACTCAGTAATCCTGCTCTGTGGGTTTTATTCAGTGCAGTTATCCAGCTAACTCAGTAATCCTGCTTTGTGTGTTTTATTCAGTGCAGTTATCCAGCTAACTCACTAATCCTGCTCTGTGGGTTTCACTCAGTGCAGTTATCTGGCTAACTCAGTAATCCTGCTTTGTGATACAGGCTGCAGGACCTGGGCTGTTCGTCTATGCCAGGGGTCGGCAACCCTGGTCCTGGAGAGCCGCAGGGTGTGCTGGCTTTCGTTGTTACTTGGCATTAATTGATCAATGAAAGCCGTTGATTACACAGTTAACTCACCTCACCTGGTTTCTTGGGTGTGAATCGGTTGCTTATTTTAAGGTGGAGACGAAAGCCAGCACACCCTGCGGCTCTCCAGGACCAGGGTTGCCGACCCCTGGTCTATGCTGTCGGTCATGAATAAAACATCACGGACAAAAGTTTGAGAGCACAACGCATGAAAAGGGGTCTATTTAAGGTCATATTCATGCAGGAAAATGATGTCAGGGCTTTGATTAATACCCATGTGGAAGAGTAATCGCTCAGTCAGAATGCTGGCATGCAGCGACCTGCAGGCACTATCAAGCTTACACACTCCCTGAATTAGTGCTGTGTGCTCAGCGTCTGACTCCTTGTTTTAATTCTGGATCGACAAATGAACATTTCACGATCTTACATAATCCGGAAGACTGATTAATACGTTGTTTTATTTTTCTTTCTGAATTGTTTGAATGTGTACAGACTTGGTTGAAGAATAACATCATTCAGTTTTAACTTTTTTACTAAAAGTTTTCAAAGACATTTAAAGAACACATTTAGAAACAGAAAATGTCACATAAAACTGATTTTGGCCACAGAAATATTACATCAGAGCGAGTGTGGGGGTGTCAGTAGTTCAGTGGGATCTGTCCAGTTCTCTGACTTATATACTGTAAGTATTCAAGTCATCAAACCTTGTCCGTTCATGTGACATCATCCTCAATGACATCACCCTACAGAGAAAAGCTTCTTGTGTAACTATGACTTTCCCATCAGATAGAGTGTCACTTTTATTTTATAAATTGAAATATTCACTCTGCAGCTAACGGTAATTAGCACTGCAATAATACTTTGCAAACTGTTGGAATGTTGGCTATGTTTGCTTTTATTCTTTGTGTGACATTTCCTGCTGGAGTTCACTCTGGGCATGTCATTGTTCTTTTTTCTAAAGCTGTAAATCCGGGTTTGAATAGCTTTTCAGTGTAATTAATGACCGACCGGTGTCTACAACGCTGGGAAAATTTTAGAAATTTGCAAAGTACTCGTCAGGAACACAGGTGAGCCAAATTTGCATGAACAAATGTGTTCTTTTTTTTCCGATGAGAAAAAGCCCTTCACAATATTGTTGAGTATTGTCATGGAAACCCACAGCTGTTCAGTGAAACTCCAATTTCCTTATTTTTGACATTGAGCTGGCTCTATTTACTTTATTTATTTTTCAATATTTGGAGGTATCTTTGTTATATCAAGACATCAAGTGACAGTGGAGATATATTTTTGTTCTTCGAAGATCACATTTCCCAAATGTGCCCTGAAAGTACAGTAATGTTCTCTTTGGCTACAATTGAGCATGCTTTCTAAGCAAAGAAAAGTTGCATATTAATTATACACTCAGTGAGCACTTTATTAGGTATTTATTAGAATTATTTTTTAGATTCATTAAGTCTTGTGCTGCTGTAGCCTTAGAAATGAAAATTTCCACATAGAAATTTCACAGTCAAAATCATTCCATGGTCAAAGTCTCTTGACCATAACTGCATGCTTTTATGCATTTCGTTGCTGCCTCATGATTAGCTGATTAAATATTTGCATTAACAAGCTGGTGTACAGGTCTACCTAATAAAGTGATCACTGAGTGTTTATCGCTGGCTAGGGGTACAATTTAATGTATCTAGTGTATAGGGTACCGTCCCAGCGGTGAGCATTTGTACCTTTTCAGACGCTTTTCCTAACTTTATTTCTGAGAGTGTTTTGGCATATTAAAATGACAGTAAAACCTCTTGTGTTTTTATATTCATTTGCGGTGGTAATGTGATACAGTGGCTGAGCTGCACTCAGAGGTGACACTCCACCATACACCGTGTACACCCCTCCACCTCCACCGCCTTTAGCTGTCAGCAGAAAGTGAGAGATTACAATCCTGTAGTCCGGCTAGGCGAGGCGATACAGCCTCGTTCTTTACCTGTACGGTAATAGCCCAGTAGGCAATGGGAATAACAGAGTTTTCTGTCCAATTCAATTTCATTCGATTTGATTGTTCTCTGTTTCCATATTCGGCTGGGATTACTCATTTGAGAAAACATGTGGTTGAGTGCAAAGTTGCAAGCTGATGTATTCGTTCTTTTCTGTGCAATAGAAAGTTTTTGACGAAATTTGCAAAAACGAAACAAGTGGAGCACTTGTGGGGGAAAATCTAGGCAAAATGCCAAATTAATCTCTATTATGTTTCTGTGAGATGGTGTTGCCATTCTTAGTATGCTTGTAGGTTTTATTATTATCATTAGTGTAGGCTATTCAACAAGCTTATAAGCTGCTCTACAGCCAGTAATTTCCTTTGAAGTGTGCCAGTATATATTGATAATCATCAGAACATTTTCTCAATTAATTTCGCAGGGAAGAGACATCGATGCCAAGCCTTGTACGCTGTAGAAGACAGGCTGCAGGCAGAGATGGGCTTTCTCTCTTTGATGTGCCCTGTTACTCAATAAAACTGCAAAGTCATAGTCTTTATGAAAGCGAGAAAAAAAACACTCATCTACATTTCAAAGTGTGTGAACGCCGTGCTAGCCGGTATAACAGTATGGAGACGAGTTTGCACTGTGGCTTTTTCACCTGGGGAGACTTGCTTACTTTCAGAGCTGTCATACTGTGTTACCTGGAGAAAGCTGTGCATCAGTGAGTCTCCGTCATCCGCCGCACCTTGGTGAATAAATAGCAATATCTCATATACACGGGTATCCTGTTTTATCCAGTCTTTCTGTTTATTCCTTTCCGTTATTTCTGAATGAACTTCTGTGTACTCCTTCCTGTCCTGTGTCAGGATTCACTCTTCCATCGCGATTGTATTTGTGTCAGGGATTGTACTGTATCATCTGGGAAATATAATTTCATGAGATTAGGTTAGAAAATGCATGGAGAGGCAGGGACACTGTACCGTATGCGTATTTGTTTATAAATGGAATATGCTAATGTTAAATGTTGAATTGGCAGTGTTGTTTGTTTATGTTAATGCTCAGTTCCTAATGCAAAAGCCCCATCAGTGTGGTAAAGCATTCATTAATTTATTCACTCGCTCACTCACTCACTCACTGACATACTCATTCACTGACATACTCACTCACTCACTCACTCACTCACTCACTCACTCACTCACTCACTCACTCACACACACACACACACTCACTCACACACACACTCACTAATTCACTCACACACACTCTCACTAATTCACTCACACGCTCACTCACAGGAGTGGGAGGAGTCTTGTGAACCTCATCAGAGTGACCGGTTATGGCCTGCGGTTAAACTTCTCCTGCCAAGCAATTTGGTTTGGCCCAAGAAAGGTTTTGTAATTAAAAAAAATAAATCATCTTCAAAAGTGATGTGAACGGGAAAAAATATCTTCACTCAAATTCTAAAGTAAACATGCCCCATCATACTGCTTCAAAACAGGTGATATAAAATAAAAAAATACATGGCATGTAGTCAGCGATCGCAAATCCATTTTATGAATACACAGGTAATACATTATTGTATAATCCTCCTATTATGTTCTGATTTTATGACCGGTTTTACATTGAGCCCAACAGTTAAAATAAACACATAAATATGGTAATAGAAAAATGTTGAAGCATAGTGTGTCGCCTTCCTATTGTCTCCAAAATTACTAGCCTTTTATCCATAAATATGAATGTATGGGAAGGCCACCAGAAACATCCACAAAGAAATCAGAGAGAAACAAATGGTTGTATATTTTCCTACATTTGAGGGTCAAAATAACACTGTGCAACACATTTGTATGCCAAGTTGGTACAGGACTTATTTTTGTTGCATTTTTACTATTTAATCAATTTTAAAAATCATTCACTATCAAGATGAAAAAAGGTTAACTGGTTTTTAAGCTATCAAGAGTCAAACACTGAATGGGTTCAAATTGACCCCAAACATAATAGGCGGCCTGAAGCTGTGTTCACATATTAACCCGTGCTGTATTAGCGTAAACTGTGTTCACATGGTTACCCGTGCTGTATTAGCGTAAACTGTGTTCACATGGTTACCCGTGCTGTATTAGTGTAAACTGTGTTCACATGGTTACCCGTGCTGTATTAGTGTAAACTGTGTTCACATATTAACCCGTGCTGTATTAGCGTAAACTGTGTTCACATGGTTACCCGTGCTGTATTAGTGTAAACTGTGTTCACATGGTTACCCGTGCTGTATTAGTGTAAACTGTGTTCACATGGTTACCCGTGCTGTATTAGCGTAAACTGTGTTCACATGGTTACCCGTGCTGTATTAGCGTAAACTGTGTTCACATGGTTACCCGTGCTGTATTAGTGTAAACTGTGTTCACATGGTAACCCGTGCTGTATTAGTGTAAACTGTGTTCACATGGTAACCCGTGCTGTATTAGCGTAAACTGTGTTCACATGGTTACCCGTGCTGTATTAGCGTAAACTGTGTTCACATGGTTACCCGTGCTGTATTAGTGTAAACTGTGTTCACATGGTAACCCGTGCTGTATTAGTGTAAACTGTGTTCACATGGTAACCCGTGCTGTATTAGTGTAAACTGTGTTCACATGGTAACCCGTGCTGTATTAGTGCATTCTGTACGGTGTAGGGAAGGTCATTAATAATTTGGTATTCTGCCAAAGCAACTTGCAATAAGGAAATAACATCATGATCATGTACAGTAAGCACAACACATGTCTGGAGACCTGTGAGATAACTCCTATATTGCCTATGTTGTGAAAAGCACAATGCAAATAAAGTGTCATTTAATTTATTTGGATTAATATTCTCTGTGCACACTTGCCTTCCTACAGGTCCCCCCAACACCGGATTCAAGGAGTTTCGGTGGCTGAAGTACTCCACTGCTGGTGATGGATCCGTCTTCTCAAAAGGCATTTCCAACGGAGCAACGAGCGTCAAGAAACCGGTACTGAACTGTTTATCACATAAAACTTTGATCGGACAGAGAATGTCACCTGCTGTGGCGACATTGGCTCAGGTGGTAAGAGCAGTCTTCCGGCAGTCGGAGGGTCGTTGGAGGGTTGCCAGCTCGATTCCATCCTAGGTGTGTCAAAGTGTCCCTGAGCAAGACACCTAACCCCCGTAAATGCTCCTGACGAGCTGGTTGGTGCCTTGCATGGCACAAACACATACACACACACACACACACATTTCAATAGTCACAAACCGGCAGCATCTTACTGGCTGATGCTTTTGCTGCTGCCTGCATTTTGTCTCGTTAAATGTTCACGTCTTCTCGTTCTCCTCCTGATGGCACCATCGCCATCTTGGTTTCCTCTTGCCGCCATTTTGAGTGCCCGTTCTATTTTTACCAGGCGGTTTTGATTGTTCTGAATGGCTGTGTTATGAAGACTGGAGCCTGGCAGATGCTCACAGGCTGAAGCGGCTTGAGTCACCGTGCCTGGGTGGGGAAGGAAGTTACGGGACCGGACGTACCGGTTCTCACACTTTCAAACATTGCTCCCTCCTGGCGGGCCGATTGACCCCTCTCTGTTCCAAGCTTCGAAAGGGAACATGTTCAGTTTTTTTTTTTTTTTTTTTTAATCTCTGTCAACTTCGGAGCAAACCGGTTGACAATTATGCTTAGGCCAGTGCTACTGGTATTGGGTTTAAAATTGGCTGTGGGGTCAAGAGTACTTTTGTCATTTTGATTTGAACACAAAGCCATTATCCACCAGTGCAAATGTTGGGAACACTTTACAATGAGGTCACATGAATTGGCATTAACTAATGTAGCTGTTAACATGAATTAATGATTAACAAATGCATGAAATCAATTTTTCATTAGTTAATTCTTAACTTCTAATTAATGTTACATTAATATTTATACATGAGCAAACCATAGGATACATGACATAACAACTACATTAATTCATGCCAAGTCATGTGACCTCATTGTAAATGTTTAATTAATGGATACAGCCTAAAGGGCTTATATCAATGGGTGTGTTTGAACAAAGCTGTTTTTCGGTTTTCAAGGTCCTCAGTCCCACGTTGCATTTCGTAGCGGTGGGGAGACCATGGCTGTCGCTAGTGGGGTGATAAGGGTGACGATTTTTGGGGCCCACAGCTTAGGGGGACCCACAGAAATTGCAGTGCTCTCTCAGTTGTTTGGCTTGGCTCCTGTTTCAGCTTTCAATGGAATCCTCTATCATAGGTGTGAAGTATGACAGCGCCCAGATGAACAGCCAGTTTGCCTGAGAGAGAACCCTTGAAATAGATAGGGTTCTTCTATAGAATCACAGGGTTCCCCAGCTGTAAAATCCAGCTATGCCAGCCTTGAAAATTTAGCTGATCAAGCTGGTCATAAGTTGGTCTAGCTGGGTATCAGCTGGTAGCTTGTCTGAGCTAGTCAAACCATGTTGAGCTGAGAGCAGGTCTGAACTGGTCATCCAGTTAAACCATGTTGCCATGTTGAGTTGGGAGCTGGTCTGAACTAGTCAACCAGCTACCAGCGTGTTTCAAAACATAGCTTGAGCTGTTTTTTTTCAGCAGCGTCCAAGAGTGTAGGATGGGGGAGGGGGGGCCCAGAGGAATCAGGGGGAGCAGTATTCCCAGCCCTGCCCCTGGGAAGACTCTAAGGTTGTATGTGGGAGCAGTGGACTGAACCATCTTCTGCTCTTCTTCTTCTTCTTCTTCTTCTACCAAGGTCAACTCCCAGCAGAGCTTTCAGTCCAACGGTAACTACACAATGAAGATGGGCGCCGGCAGTGTTGGCAGGAGAACCGTAAGCACGTCCAGCCAATGGCAGAAACGCTTCCTCTCCATGGGCGCCAGACCTGTCACTCAGCCGGTGGTGCACACCAACGGCCTGAAGCCTAGCCGTAGCAACCCAGAGCTGGCAGCCAAAGCGACCCTGGAGCAGAGGAGCTTTTCCAACATGCAGCCCCAGGTCAACCAGTACAGTGACTACGGCGTCAACGGTGGCACCCTCTACGGGGCCAACACTGGCACCATGTACGGGGCCAAAAGCGGCACCGTCTATTCGGCCAACAACGGCAATGTCTATGCCGCCAACAACAGCGGCCCTGTCTATGCTGCCAAAAGCGGTGCTGTCTATACAGCCAACAACAGCGGTGCTGTCTATGCAGCCAACAGCGGCCCTGTGTGCTATTTTCCAGCTCCCTCCAACCCGGTGAGCAATTACCCGGCTTTCTCCAGCGTCTCCATGACTGAGTCCAAGATGTCCGCTCCCAAGGTCAAGGGCTTCTTCGCAGGGTGAGTGTGGCCTGGCTGACGGTCCGTCCCACCTGTTTCAAATACTGTAACTGTCGTGTTTGACAGGATCACACCGTGACACAGTCGTAGCACCAACACAACGTTGTTTACTTCTGCATTCGCGATCCCTCTAGACCAGAGCAACACAATACAATACAATACCATCACTCAGGCATAATACGATGATTGCTGCACAGTGGAACAATGCTATAACTCGATGCGTCACTGATAACCATTACATTACATTACGGCAGTCTGACGGCGGCCTGTAGTGTAGTGGTTAAGGTAAATGACTGGGACACACAAGGTCGGTGGTTCTAATCCCGGTGTAGCCACAATAAGATCTGCACAGCCATTGGGCCCTTGAGCAAGGCCCTCAACCCTGCATTGCTCCAGGGCAGGAGTCTAATCAACTGTATGTTGCTCTGGATAAGAGCGTCTGCAAAATGCCAATAATGTACATTACATTACATTACATTATTGGCATTTGGCAGACGCTCTTATCCAGAGCAACATACAGTTGATTAGACTAATCAGGAGATACTCCTGCCCTGCCATGCAGGGTTAAGAGCCTTGCTCAAGGGCCCAACGGCTGTGCGGATCTTATTGTGGCTACACCGGGGTTAGAACCACCGACGATGTGTGTCCCAGTCATTTACCTTAACCACTACGCTACAGGCCGCCCCCATAACCCCGTATGCAGACATAACAGTAACCCCGCCATCCTTCCCATTCTTTGTTCGAGAAACAACAATAGCAATATTCAGGTTCCTGAATTGGCATTAGCTAATGGAGTTGTTAACGTGAATTAATGATGGACAAATACATAATGAATATAATTATAAGTAGTTAACCATTAACAAATATGCAATGACTTTTTCATTCCAATATAAATTGGCACTGACTTATGTAGTTGTTAACATAAATGAATGATGTACAGATATATTAACAGAACTGCACAGATTAATTTAAGGGAGTTAAGAGATCAGTCCGTGAGGACCTGAGAAATGAATGTAATGTTCACTGTTGTGAAGTTCTTGATTCAGTCAGGAGGTAAGAGTGGTTGTCTGGCAGTCGGAAGGTTGAGGTTGTGCTTGAGAAAGACACCTGGCCCCAAATTGCTGCCGATGAGCTGATTGGTGCCTTGCATGGCAGCCTCTTGTTGGGCGGGATCAAACCGGCAACCCTCCGACTGCCAGACGACTGCTCTCTTACCTCCTGAGCTAATGTCGCGTGAGAGAGCATCAATTGTAAAGTGCTTTGGATAAAAGCCCGTGCAGTCCATTGACCGTTCGATGGTGTGATCGCTTGGTCAGGGCGACTGTGGATGGAGCCACGTCCCATCCAGACATCACCATGACGGAAGCTGTGCAGTATCTTCTGAGCCAGGACGAGAACTACCAGCACTGCGGAGCTTCCTTCATCCAGCACAGCACCTTCAACGCGGAGAAGGCCAAACAGCAGGTGAGGTTCCCCTCACCACTGAGGTCCCCTCCAGAGGTCCCTCGCGTGTTCCCGGGTGTTGGTCACGGTTGCTGTGTCCTTGCTGAATATTGTAGCTAAAAGCAACTGGGATTCTATGGTGGTATAAGCTGTGTCATAGCTGGTTCATAGCTGGTTAAAGCTAATCTCTAGCTGGTTGAGTGAGTTACATTACATTACATTACATTATTGGCATTTGGCAGACGCTCTTATCCAGAGCGACGTACAGTTGATTAGACTAAGCAGGAGACAATCCTCCCCTGGAGCAATGCAGGGTTAAGGGCCTTGCTCAAGGGCCCAACGGCTGTGCGGATCTCATTGTGGCTACCCCGGGATTAGAACCACCGACGTTCTGTGTACCAGTCATTTATCTTAACCACTACGCTACAGGCCGCCCTAGCAAACCACCTACCTACGACCAGGCACACCTCTCACACACACACACACAAGCCGCCCTCCCTCACGTTTGTGGGGTGTGTGTTTCTGGGGTGCGTGTCTCCAGGTCCTGCAGCTGGGGGGGATCCCCTCTCTCGTGGGCCTGCTCCACAGCCCCAGCGCGCAGGTGCGGCAGACGGCCGCCGCCGCCCTCCGTAACCTGGTGTTCAAGAACAACCCCAACAAGGAGGAGGTGGGGAGGAGTGGCGGGATCGCGGAGGCCGCCGCCCTCCTCAGGGACACCAACGTCTCCGAGACGGAGAAGCAGCTGACGGGTACGGCTCCTCACGATCGATCGTATGGCGCTTTTCTTTAGACGGTCAAAGTGCTTACAGTGATGGGGGGGGGGGAGAGGACAATGTTTTTTTTGCCAGTTGAATCAGGGGATGATTAGGTGGCAGGTTGCATTACATTACATTACAGTCATTTGGCAGACGCTCTTATCTCTCTCATCTCTCTCTGTCTCTCTCCCTCTCTCTCTCTCTCTCTCTCTCTCTACCTCAGGTCTCCTGTGGAACTTGTCCTCGGCAGAGAGCCTGAGACCGGAGATGGTAAAGACCGCCCTGCCCGTCTTAACCGAAAGTGTCCTGGTGCCCTTCACTGGATCCGGGGAGAAGAGTGCCAACATCAACATGGACCCCGAGGTCTTCTACAATGCCACTGGCTGTCTACGGTGAGGAACTGCAGAACTGAGACAAATACAAATTCAGAAGTCCCAGGTTAAGGTACAAAATACAAGGGGCTAAAGATAGATAGATGAAAAATAAGTGACAATAGGTTTGGGGACTGCCTAACCAACAGTCTTCAGGCTGTGTTGGAAAATGGGCAGCGAGTGAGCAGTTCTCACACAGCAACAGCTGAGAATATTCCACTGTGAGACGCAGTCGAAAATACTCTTTAGGCCGTGCACTACAATGCGCTGAAGGGCCCTCGGATCAAATATTTCTATGTGCCAGGAGCACCCTAGACATCAAAGGGCAACAATACGCACAAACAATTTGAAGCAACCTGCACTTAGTGCAGGCAGAGCATATTTGCTTGCTTGGCTTCGGTTTTGAGTGCTCTGCTCAAACTTGTCATGATAAGATGCTATGCTAAGATGCTAAGCTAACTTTTCAGTAATGCTTCAACATACAAATACTCACTAAAACATTTGTATTTGCCCCCCCCCTTTTGTTAAACTCAAGGAAATCTGAGAATGAAAGTTCTGTATATATGACCAGCTGTCGCTCTTTACTTCCCTTCCATGAACACGTTCTCTCATTTCCGTGGACTGTGGAAATGAATGAGGCTCAGATGATTCATAATGTTCAGCACACGTGGTTTCGAGTGGTTCTCACAACGTCAAGGAATTTACCCATCTAAATTTTACTGGCATCTTAAATGAGCCTGCTCATTAATAATTAGGCTTTTATTTTTTAAGCAGCTTTGCTCGTACCTGTTTTTCTCCGCGTCGGCCAATGGAAACCACACCTTTTTTGTGGTTATATTTTTGTATGGCTCAGCTGTTCACTTATGTGTCATTTGATAAAGCAGTGCAGTGCCTTTCCTAGTGTCTACCATTTACATTTAGATTTGAGCAATTAGCAGACCCACTTACTGCACAAAGCAACTTTCTAAAAAAACAAACCCAAAGAAAAAACATTCATGCAGCTGAGAACTTTGCTGAAGCCCTTCAAGTTACGAACCTTGCTCAAGGGTGCAACGGCTGTGCCCCACCTCAGAACTGAACCGGCAACCTCTGATCCCTAATCCTCACGGTGCTCCGGCACCCTTCATCGAGGAGTTTCACTGTGGCGCTATATAGTTACAATATGTCTATCGTAATTATCACATTTATGTGTAATTTTTTATTTTTTATAAAATAATGTTATATTTGCCAAAACGGTTTTACATCTGCTTCTTGGCCTGTTATCAGATTAATCTACAAGGGCTAAAGTTTTTATCTATATGCTCACTCTAACACGTGGAACCACGTGTTTTCAGCACACTTGTCCCTGGTTATAATTTGCACTTTACCTTACGTCGCTCTGGATAAAAGCATCTGCCAAATGCCTGTAATGCATTGTAATCTAATGTAATGGTGAGGTTGGAACTAAATAAGTCCTTTTGTTCTCCTCCTAACCATTACTTTGTAATCTAATGTAATGGTGAGGTTGGAACTAAATAAGTCCTTATGTTCTCCTCCTAATCATTACTTTGTAATCTAATGTAATGGTAAGGTTGGAACTAAATAAGTCCTTATGTTTTCCTCCTAACCATTACTTTCTAATCTAATGTAATGGTGAGGTTGGAACTAAATAAGTGCTCATGTTCTCGTCCCACACAGGAACCTGGCCTGTGGGAAGAAGGGGAACCGGAAGGCGATAAGGAACACGCGCGGGCTGATCGACTCGCTGGTGCACTACGTGCAGAGCTGTGTGAACGCCGATCGCCCTGATGAGAAGGTGGGGGTTTCTGGAGCTCCGTGGGGCCTCTGGCCCTCTGCAGCGCCCTGGCAGCAGCCGGCCGCGTTTTGGCTGATGTCACTACCGAAGCGTACTCTGTTCTGCCCTCTGAACCCAGAGTCGCTCCATTGGACCTATTTCTGTTACGATTGCCTTTCTCCAAAGCCCCCTGGACCGAGTTGAAAATTATAATGTGTTATTGTAAAAAAAAAAAAAATTTATGTGAACCCTGGTCTCCTACATGATGGACAATCACACAACATCTGCTGGGAGGCAGACAAGACTGTTGTTTTTGGCATACAAGACTGTTGTTTCTTTTTAAAATGAAATTCCCTTGAATTTTGATTAGTAAGCACATAGGCGTTTGATTACAATGATTACAAGTCCGTCTGCCTCCAGGGTGCTGTTGAGGGAAAAAAATATAGCGAACCATCCCATGAGCCACACCCCTGCACTGCACTAGGGCTGCACTCAAAAAAAAGAAAAGTTCCCGTCAGAACCCTGTGATTCCACAGAAGAACCCTATCTAGTTAAAGGGTTCTTTGTCAGGCAAAACGGTTCTCACACTTTTCACACTTCACACCTATGACAGAGGGTTCCATAAAAAACTAATGACAACTATGGCAACAAGCCCAAGAACCATTTTAGAGGAGTATCTCCAGTCATGCTCTTTTTAGTTTTACATCTTTCTCTATCAATTCCTCCTATCAATGATCAATGTTATAGATATCTGGCAGCCAAACAAAATACTTTCAAAATATATTTTTTTACCTGGATTAGTTGTCTGTGCAGGGCCTTAACCCTCTCTCTGTTGCTCCCTTTCCCCATTGCCCCTGACCCCCCCCCAGTCAGTGGAGAACTGTGTATGTGTCCTACACAATCTCACATACCAACTGGAGACTGAGGCGCCCAACCACTTCAGCAAGATCACTGCCCTGGCGGGGGGAGGGACCCCCACCAGAGCCTCCGCCCAGCCGCCCTCCAGCCCCCCTCCTATTGGCTGCTTCAGTCCACAGAGCTCTAAGGTCCCACAGGAGGTGAGCTGTCCAAACGGGGGCACCGATCACACCCACACATCCTGCCCCAGACACGGCCGTGCACCGCGGCTAGGCTAGGCTAGGCTAGGCTAGGCTAACTATTTAACACACTTCGCCATTCGGCCCGACAGTCTTGTAAAGAGAGACTTTCACGCTTCACAATCTTTACATACAGTTCACTTATGCAGCTGGATGTAAACTGGCAGCAGCTCACGGTGGGCAGCCTGTTTACTGTAGGCAGCCTGTAGCCTAAGGGGGCTAAGTTGTAGGCTTGACTGGAACCCAGAAGGTTGGTGGCTCAAACCCCAGTGTAACCACAATAGAATCCATGCTGCTGAAGGCCCTTAACCCCACATTGCTCCAGGGAGGATTGTCCCCTGCTTAGTCTAATCAACTGCAAGTTGCTTTGGATAAAAGCGTCAGCGAAATAACTGTAGTGTAATGTAAAGTACCTTACTGAAGGGTACAACAGCGGAATCAAAAACCAGGAACCTCAAAGTTATACTACACTCCTGCCAAAAAAAACAATTGTACCACTGTCCCAATACTTTTGCATTTGACCGCAAGTAATAGACAAATCAGTGCTTTTCAGAGAACAGAGGGCCTTAATGGCGATGTGCTTATGCTCTGCGCCTCTGTGTCGCGTGTTGTTTACGACGTTCTGATTTCCCCCCTGCCAGACCACCTTTGACTACCCGGTGCTGGAGGACAGCAACCCCAAGGGAGCGGGCTGGCTGTTCCACTCCAAGGCCATGCAGGCCTACCTGTCTCTGCTGAGTGACAGTGAGAGTGACGCCACCAAGGAGGCCTGCGTGGGCAGCCTGCAGAACCTCACGGCCAATAAGGGAATAGTACGTGAGCAAGCCCCCCCCCGCCGCGCGACACCGCAGCGCTGTTATGATGCTAACGAGCGAGCCGTCTATCACGGCCGCGACGCACCCTGCCCAGGCCCTCACGTACACGGATAGAGGAGCTTTTGTTTTGTTTTGTTTTGTAATCCTAAGAGACCACATACATGTGATAGGAATGTTCTCAGCTGAACATTCTGGCGCTGATTCAACAATCGCTGTGTGGAACTCTCAGCAATGCAGTTCTAGACGTGGAATTTTTGTTCCAAAAAGTGTTCCAAAAACTAATTCTCCAATTAAAAGGGTTAATTAGTCAGATAAAGTAAAGAATACTATCTGACCCCTTTGTCTAGTAGAGGTGAGTTGAGCCAGTTCTTTCATAGGTTTTTTCCTTTGTAATTTCAGACTATGATTGGTTATTTTCTGTCTCTGACCTGACCTCTGACCTCCGACCTCTCAGGTGTCCAGTGTGATGAGCCAGGCCATCGTGCAGAAGCTGAACGGCCTGCAGCACATCGCCCCCCTGGTGCAGTCCTCCAACCCCAGCATCCAGAGGACTGCCGTGGCACTGGTGGGGAACCTCACCAGGACCCCACGGCTGCAGAAGAGCATGGGTGAGCTCCGTCCATCCAGATATACACTGTAGGGACTAGGGGTGTAGGAGTCTCACCTCATGATTCAATTAGTGTACATCTCTGACCTCACAATGAATCGATTAGTGTACATCCCTGACCTCACAACCATTCAATTAGTGTACATCTCTGTGCTCACAACAATTCAACGATATGTAAATCTGTAAATCTGTAATCTGTAAATCCCTTTGCATTAAAGCGTCAGCTAAATAACTGTAATGTATTTGGGTGCAAACTATGGGTGCAAATCTAACTGTCCTTTTCGGAAAACGATTCAATGCATAATGAAATCTGTCATCTCACTGTGATTATACGATTTGATTGTTTTTTTTGTGACACAGTCACTGATTTGTTATTGGTGGAAAGTGATCACGTCATGACATGGCGTAGCACTGTTCCCATAGAGGGAAAGACTGACATGTTTTTGTCTTTGGGGCGGTGTGTTGGTGTCTAGCCCGGCAGATCCTCCCCCAGCTGGTTGCCTTTCTCAGCTCGGGCGGTCGGAACGATGTCGAATCTGACGACGCCATGGCAACGGCCTGCCAGGCCGTGGGAAACCTCCTGGTGGCAGATCCCGAGCTGGGGAAAAAGCACCTGAACAACAGCTTCATCAACTCGCTCAACGACCTGAGCAGGAACAGGTGAGACCTTCCTTATGATCTGAGCAGGAACAGGTGAGACCTTCCTTATGATCTGAGCGGGAACAGGTGAGACCTTCCTTATGATCTGAGCGGGAACAGGTGAGACCTTCCTTATGATCTGAGCAGGAACAGGTGAGACCTTCCTTATGATCAGAACAGGAACAGGTGAGACCTTCCTTATGATCTGAGCGGGAACAGGTGAGACCTTCCTTATGATCTGAGCGGGAACAGGTGAGACCTTCCTTATGATCTGAGCAGGAACAGGTGAGACCTTCCTTATGATCTGAGCAGGAACAGGTGAGACCTTCCTTATGATCAGAACAGGAACAGGTGAGACCTTCCTTATGATCAGAACAGGAACAGGCGAGACCTTCCTTATGATCTGAGCAGGAACAGGTGAGACCTTCCTTATGATCTGAGCGGGAACAGGTGAGACCTTCCTTATGATCAGAACAGGAACAGGCGAGACCTTCCTTATGATCAGAACAGGAACAGGTGAGACCTTCCTTATGATCAGAACAGGAACAGGCGAGACCTTCCTTATGATCTGATTAGGAACAGGTGAGGCCCTAAATTACAACAATGGGGCAATAATTGTAGCCCTTGCCAACCACACCCCCCCCCCCCCCCTTTCTTTATGAGAGAGAACACATTTTCACTTGAGCAAAAGCTTATGCTTATCTTTTGTGAACATCTGATAAAGGCCTATGCTGAAATGTTGTTAAATAACATTATATAATTCATTATTACTGTCTATGTGCCTGCATGTGTGCACGTGCGTAAATAATATACATGTATAATATACTATCTCTCTGCGGTGCAATGGCTGCATTTGAACATGGGGTTATTAATATGACAATTCTCTGTTCAGCTTCTTCCCAAAATCAAGCAAAGCTGCGGCCCTCCTTCTGTACGGCCTCTGGGCGGAGAAGAACCTTCAAACATATCTCAAAAAGGTAAAGCTTTTTTTGTTGCCAGAACTGAAGAAGAAGAGTGAAGGATGAGCTTGCATATAACACAAGACCAAAACTAAACTGTGCTAAAAACAATTTTAAAGTTTGCTTTTAGACTAAATAAGAATTTTGACCCATATCTGAGTGAGACATAATACTTTGGTACAAGAGCAGCTGTTGACTTATGGTGGGCGACACACCACCAATGTCTGTAGAAGGAAAGCGCAGGTTGCTGTGTTATTATTGAAAGCTGAGCTTAAGCATTTCCCCTGGGAGGATGTTTACCAGTTCAATGACTGTTTTTCACGTCCCGACATAAAAGAGCCACGTCATTTTCATCTCGCCCTAAATGGATCCTTTGGGATTAGACCAGAGTCAGGTTGAGGGGGATGTGTTGTTGGGTGTCTCAACCACACCTCAGAGAAAAATATTTGGCAAGAATGAAGAGAGGGTAAGGTTACAGGTGCACAATGTGAGTGCACATACAGCCTGTGTAGGCTAGGAACCCTGTGTTTTTTATTACACTATTCACAGTTGTCATATTCAAAAAAAAGAAAAGAAAAGGGCTAGATTAGAATCAGCGACATTTTAGAAATAGAAATTACAGAATTTCCTGTCTGAACAAAACCAAAATTATCCATTACCATATGATCTGACAGATTACAAATGATAAAATTACTCAACGCAGCCTCAGCATCGAGATTTATATGTTCGTACCGAGGAGAGCCAACATATGTCAGAAGTGTATTTCTCTATTTCAAAAATTGACACTAATAATTCAACAGTTGTGCTAATGCGGACAATAATCCTGAAAAAAAAATAATACTTTGGATCCTTCCCATAAGGTTTGTTATACATATTTTATGGATTCTAATGCTTCAGATTATTTTAAACATTAGAAATCATGCTAACTGTACCACTCTGTCAGAGACTGAGAACCTCATAATTCCACTCCTCTTGTTTTCATTCCATTCCGAGCCAAGAAACATGTAGGTGCACAGTGATGGGAGATGATTATGTTTATTAATGTTAGCTGTAAAGGCTCAGTCCTGTTCCTGGATGAGTTCATATTCGCACTGCATTTGTGTGTGCGCTTGCTCAAGTCGGTGAAACTGAGTCAGGAATCCTGTGGAACTAGTTTACCATGCAACTGTCAGCCTGTTATCTGTTCGCGTCTTAGCCATTCTCTCCCGAGCATTTCGCTCACGGATGCCTGTCAGTCCCAGAGTGCCGTCTTTCCACGACTCCTGAAACAGGAGAAAAGAGCTAATATCGCTGAGAACTGGTTTCCAGGGAAACATGCCTTTTGCTGTTAGCGCTTCTGAGGATATCTACACAGAGTGGGGTCCCACATCCCCGAAAACGCTGCCCAACAGGTCCAGTGTGCGGTCTGCTCCTGTCGGAAGCCACTGCAGTGTAGTTAATACATTATGGCCCGGTTTTACACACACAACTTAAGCTTAGTCGTGGATTAAATAGAGGTTTGTATGGAGAATCTCCATTCCAAAAATTTTTTGAATCTGGGCTAGGCTTAATCTGTGTCTGTGAAACCCTCCGTATTTACCAGAATTCAGCGGATACTCTGGAAGTGAATTTTGGAATGAATACACTTTTCTGGGTTTATACTGCTCCATTTATACTGCTGGATAGATACTGATGCAATTTAGTACTGTACGCAATGGTACAATGCAATGTCGAACCTGCAACTTCTAGGGCATAAGGGCCAGTCCTTTAAACATTATTGTACATTTTTATTGCTGTGTACATGGGGAGCCAGGTGCGCTTGCAAAGTTTGTTAAAAATCTGATGTATTCCTACAGCAAGGAATGAATAAGGGCTCGTTTGTGAATGACATCACCACGGCTGTCCACAAGTCAGTGCTAGTGGATTAGTCGAAAGGAGGTCTGGAAGAAAACCAAAAGGTAACTCCTCATCCACACCTCTTTCCCTCTTTCAAACCGTTGATTCACTGGAATTCAATTCAATTTTTATTTTTTGTATAGTGCTTTTCACAGACGGCTGTCACAAAGACGCCTTGCAGAACAGAGTAATGCCTGTGTGCCTTTTATATCCTGGTTCTGAAAGCGTAGCGGAGAACAAATGACAGTATCTTCTCCACTAGCTCTCTGTCAGCTTGCTCATGTTCATCGTTAATTATGGTCTGAGTTAAATTCCCTTGTGGTCTGCTTTAATAATAACTCTTCATCTGTTGCAGACAGAAGCGGACATGTTGAGAGAGTCATCTCATTGATCTGTGGCTTTGCTACATAAAATATGAATGTATTTTCTGCGGTACTGCACTTTGGTCACTGAAAAGCTGTTTTCTAATGTCTCTCATTGATTTTGTACATTTATAATGAATGGATTTGTAAACAAAATGGATGAATGAGACACCGAGAGCAGACAAAATGGCCGCCCCTGGCTGTTTTCCACGTGACCAAATGAAGAAATGATTGACGTGAATCTTCCAACAACAAGGGATGATGACAACTGTGTCATGGAGTGTAAATTACTGAATGATAAAGGTTAAAGACATCTTTCTTCATGTTCTGGTTTCATTTGGCAGCCTCAGTTTCTTCTCCATCAGTGCGGCCCACAGAAGCTCTGTCAATGAAACGGAAAGTGCTAGAAGTTGAGCGGCAGATCTTTATTCTCACATCAGTGAAAGTTTTGCTTGGAATTTTTCCTTTTCTTCCAGTTTGGAAAGCTGAATGTGTAATTTATAGGCCTGTCTTATTGTTGCAACATGCTTTAGTAATTCATGAGAGTGTAAACAAGCACAAACATGCTGTCTTCTCAAGCTTTGATATGTAAAGAAGGTCATGGTTTCATCAAATTTCATGTAGCAATAACATCAACTGATGTTGAGATAAATATCTGTTGCTCTGGTTTGGCTGTGGCACTAATTTTGTTTTTTTAATGATGCAGTGGGTCGGTAAGGACAGATTGTCTGATGGCTTTTCTTGCTGTTTATGCAAAACACTTACTACTTTACTTTTCAGTGTGATTTCTCTGTCATTTTAGAGGGCAATTTCCATTGAATCTGACTGTATTCATAAGTTGTGACTTCATGGCACATTCAGACATTTTTTATGGATTTCATTTAACAGATTTAGAACTCAGATCAAATACAATTTTGGTTTTCAGTGGTATGTTTCAAACAGTGATCAGGGGCGTTGTTCACCACGCGTTGCTCTCACTTTTAATCTTTCAATGCATTTTCACTTTTTAATTTGACCATTTGTATCAGCTTTTTTAAATTGTAAGATAATACTATATTAAGCATTAACTGCCCATGCACAGTTATTATGGTTGTTTGTTAAGTTGTTTGTTGGGCTGAATTTGTTGGAATTGTCATGTGTGACTAACGCACACCACCAGGATGAAAGGCCAAAAGATGACACAATTTTGCAAGCCTCTATGGCTGATAGAGGCTTGCAAAATAGTGTCATCTTTCGGCCTTTCCAAAATGGGCAGAATTCTGACACACAGTACTGCTTTTGTATTAAATATTAATTATCAGTGCTTCATGGAATGAATTTGACCATAAATGCATCATAATTACATATTCTTTTGCATAAGAATTTGTTGTGTGTTTCATGTGGGTTGGCTTGAGAAACTGATTGCTTAACCGCTTTGCTTTATAAATGCATTGTCATGTAAGCACCTTATGACTTTTTTATATTGATTAAATAAAAGATTTTCAAATTAAATGTGTTTGTCGTTTGAAGGATAATTTGGTATTATTGCACTGTGACTGTGGGTTCAGAGAGACAGTCGCACCAGAGTTGGTTTATGTTAAATCTCAGAAACACGGTTTGAATACATTTGTTGAGAATTATCAAACACACAGGGTGTGCTATGAGTCAACAAATAACTTGAATAGTTTTAGAACAGCTCAAAGTATCATATGGGACAAGCAACGTTTGGTGTTGTGTATAAATAAACTATTGTGAGAGACTTCACATAACCCAAGTGTGAACATCATTCTCATTGTGAATGGTTAATTATTCAATAGCTGCCAAGAGGCTTGGATGGTTCAAAAATGTCACAGCTTAACTGTAAGTAGTGCAAGAAGTTGCAGTAAGTTGATGAACAAAGTTCAGTGGGTTCACTTTTTAGATTTCCCGGACCAAATGTGCTACTGCTGATATGTGCTATTTTCGCAAAAGCATGAATGCTTTTGTTTTTACTTACTTTTTGCACTAATTAATAAAATAATGAAACATGAGTGATTGATGTGATCCATGTACAAAACAGGTTTTTTTATGTGCTGCCATTTTGTTTTTCAAAAAAACACTCACTGGAAATGTGGGAACACTCTGCCTTAAAATGGAAAGCATGCAAAAGCATTCCTATGGCAACAACGAACATTGTGAAACCAAAAACATTTCTCCCAGTCAATGGCAAAGTGATAGCCTAGCATTTGAATAATAAACTGTGTCTAAAATAACATGGTACACATGCATAGCCCAGGTATTTCCTATTAGCACACATTTCCATCGCACTTGTCGTGACAATTATCATAATTAACTTGGCACTGGCTCAGCCTTTTTTAGTTTTCCCATGATCCTCTCTCACACGGTTTCCAGGTTACCGTAGCTGAGAATATGTTTTTTACACCGCCTTAATTTGTCATGGCACAGTCATTCTTGTGGCTTACAAGCCAACATTCTCTCACTGGAGTGAACAGGTTTGCAGGTCCCAGTAGCCATAATGTTTGCCCTTATGGTTTCAGTTCACTGCTACATACCATGAATCATTGTCACATGTCATGGTCTGATTCTGAGATTGTGTGCACCACTGATCCTTTCTGTCTTTGGGAAAATACCTACGGTATACATTTTTCTTAAGGAGACCAGGAGATAGTGTCCTTGTAATACTGTCTGCAGAAGCCAAGCCAAGCCAAGCTGCTCCTGACCAGGCTAGCCCCAATGCATACGTTGCCATAACAATGTTTGTAACTGCCATCATAAAGCTAGCAGTTTAAGCTTTCTTTGTGAAGCTGAGTTATCCAAGAACCTATCGAGCCTTACTGAAATAAGCCAGGTGTACAGGTGTCTCTTGCAGTTTATTTGTAAAATAGCCCCAGATTACCTGGAGGACAAAATGTAATGGGAAACTACAGTGAAGGCAGTGACAGTCAGAAGACTGTATACACCTAGAATATAGTACACCTGAAATACAGGATTTTTATTGAAAGGTTTTCTTTGAATAAACTGGGACATGGCAAAAGGGCCTAAGTTAGATGGCTGTCCCAGAAAAAATGCAAGACATCTGATCGCTAAATTGTATTCTGCATAAGAGTTTAAATTTAAGTTTAAGATTGAACACGTACAGTACATTCGTGCCACTGATTCCGGGTTTCTTTGAACTGTAATCCTGAATGGTTTCTCGAAGGCATATCGGGGTTATTCTGTGAAAAACAATGCATGAGTGGCTCTTGTGTCAAATCTAGTTCAAAAACCGGAGTGCTTGAGAGAAACCAAGAGTGCGTATAGAAGTGTTCCGACATACTATATGAAGCTTCTCCTGACATAACGAAAGTGGCTTTGGTGACAAATATACATTGCAGCAAATGTTAATGTTAATGTCCCCTTGTAGTGTAGGTTTCAGCATAATCTAATATATTGTTCTTGAGATTGAGACCAGGGGGGACAGATGTGCACTTGCAGGTCTTAGCAGGCTATCATTTGCTCTGCTCTGATTCTATAGCATTACGCCCAGGCTCAAAGCGCACAGGCAGGCAGGCTGGCAGCTGTCCTGCTCACAGTTAATTACGCCCCACAAGTGACTGACACAGTACTTGCGGTGATGGCTTCCCTAATGAGAGAGGGTGGGGCTGGCATGAAATCATCTCGGTGACTGATTCCCACCATTGTGCTGAGAGTCTAGCCCCGGCCCGGCCTGCGCTACTGCACTGCACTTTACCGACAACAATGCGAGAGGAACACCCAGACTGCCTCGCCCTGTCATTTCCATGCGTGTGGCCCCAGGGGTTCGGTGTGGCTCCATGGTGCCGTCCTCTTCGCACTTGTTTATCGGTGTGACTTGTACGGTCATGTGAACACGCTCTCCCTCCTCTGTGGTTTCCACCTAATGTAAAAAAAATGCCTAAAACTCACTGTAAAATGCCAGCAATGCCAGCTTGAGAATCTTGGAAATTCAGCTGGTCAAGCTGGTCATAAGCTGGTCAACCAGCTGAACCATGTTGAGCTAGGAGCTCTTCGGAACTGGTCAGTCAGCTACCAGTTGTTTCAAAACCTAGCTCCGTAGGTTAGACTGACTGACTAAACACAGAGCATATTGCAACCATTGCATACATTTTGTATAAAAAATGCACAAAAAGTGATAAATTAGTTTTAACTGATCAAATTAAAGACTGGAGTGAATCAGTAGGCTCTTAATTGGTGAAAGTATTGATACCTGGACACCAAAACTAATCATTTGGAAGAATGAAGAATTCAAAGGTAAAGCAAATTATAACAAAATTAAACACATGTTTAACTACTGAATTAATTACCGACTTATGAGCCTATTAGTTAACCTCTGAATTGAATTTGTTACCTGTTCTTATGTAATTGTTTGCAAGATGGTCCAATAAGCACAACATTACATTACATTACATTACATTACATTAATTTAACATTTTAAAATAAGCACAACATGAACATGTTTATTTTATTCTTCATGCCATTGCAACGATATTTCTGGCACAATATGGTTTAAGGTAAATAATCAATTTTAAAATGGACCAGCACTTACTTAAGAAAGCTTTACTGCTTGTTAAAATTATTTGATGGCAATTGGGGTTGGAACAAAACCCAGCATACACAGGGGTACTCCAGGACCGAGTTTGGGAACCACTGGTTTGAAGCATCAGATTTTTCTCAAAATCAAAATTGCAAGTGAAAAAAGTGTTTGCTCAGTCAGGAAGTATGAAGACGTTCTTATTGCAGGTGTGTAGATTCATTGAGATTTCTCTTTACCAATTATCCTTTAATTAACCAATTCATGTTCTCACCTGAAACCCATCATATTAAGACTATATAGGACCTGGAATGTGTTATAGGAATGGCTGCGATGAAAGTTGTTGTGGAAATGGCTGCTTTTGTGGGTCCACACAACAGAGAAACAAAAGCAAACTGAAGGACAATTCTGCAGGATTGGCAAAGCCACTGCGAAGAGATTCTTGGTTGCCAGATCCCCAACCTTATCCTCCTGTTTCTGTTGTCCGTTTGAGGTATGACAGCATTATTTGGGTTATTTTTAGATTCAGGATTGGCATGGTGAAATGCAGGCATTTTGGCACACTGGTGTGACTATGACTGGGCCAACATAAATAATCTCAGTTTAGAATGTATGCATTGTAATGTATTTTAATTGTACAAAGTGTTTTGTACACATTAATTAAAAATAAATTCTCAAGAATCAGTGCCAGTTGGTAATCCACAATAATGCAACAATTGTCTGTCAAATTCCTCATTGCTGCTTCAAGACAGCCATCTTGAATTGGTAGCATTGCCAATGAATGCCCTGTATCATACATTTATAACCTGGGCCCAGTATTTCAAAACTTTTTTTTGGATAGGATTTCAGTAATCGGATAGAATTAAATCACAAAATTGGGGTTTGTAAAACTAGAAGCTGTGATCCTGATCCAAAAAATTGGGATTGGAATTTTAAAATCCAAGTATACCTAGAATTACGCTTGTGTAGGTCCTGTTAGTTGCTTTGTGCTGGGTCAGAATTCATGAAAAACCTGTTGTAGATTGTTCTGCTTGTGGGCTACACGGTTCTCGGTAATATGGTCTGTTGGTCGTGGTTTCTCAGCTCCGTGTTGACGTCCGTCACCATGGTGTTTTTCAGTAATGTGAGACTCCTCTCTATACACACACACACACACACACACACTTGAGAGGAACGGCATTTAATTCACAAGTACAGCGGTGTTTTATTTAGCATTGTTTTTACACTTTTTTTATTTATTTTTTTTACACATAAATCAACAACAATAATAAATACATTATGCGGTGACATTCCAGACTTAAGCGTGGTGTATTTTCTGCCTAATTTCAGTCGTAAATTTGTGAGGGAGCTCGAGAACCGTGGTATTTGCGGGGGGGGGGGGGGGGGGGGGGGGACGAAACGATGCTGATGTTATGAGACGTGCTAGGTTTGGCACCCGGGCGATTTCTGCCCTGTCCCGGGGCACTCTGCTGGGCTGTCGGGGGCAGCAGGAGGGCGCCGGGGGCGGTTTATCCGCATTTTTCACTGCAGATGCCTCTGTCACTGCCTTAGGCCCCTCTTGCTCCGCACTCCCTTCGTGCTGTGAGGAGTGAATCAGTGGAGAAATGTCAGAGCCGCCAACCCGCCCTCACCAATAACCTGCACAGCGCATACAGTGCTGTCCATAAGTATTTGGACAGTGACACAAGTGCTAAATGATGAATTTTTATTTGGGTTTGTAAACTTGTCCGATTACTTTTGGTCCCCTAGGGTGGGATGTCAGGGGGGTGGCTTATGCATAACAACATCTGCAATCTCATCTCATCCAGCTCATATTTGTTGCTTCTTTTCGCATTCAATCTGCTGGGCCAAAGAGCCGAAACAAACAAAAAAACCGTGAAACACTCAGACAGCATTCTGTCTCTCAGACCAAAGCATTCAGTTTACTGCCATTTCAAAGCTGGTCATTTTCTCATTCTGATTTCCACCTAAAGGCAGGGTTTATTCTCTGTCGCTCGACTGAAATCGCAGAATGTTCATTAAAGTTCTAACATCGCCTGACTTTGACTGTGGCCATAGTTCAATTTAAAATGTATTTAATTTATGAAGTATAAACCGAATATCACTGCGACCAGCATTGTCACATGTCAAACTGAAGTGGACAGGCTGCAGCAACGGGAGACCAATCAATCAGAAAGATAAGTGTAACACAAATGCCTAAGAAGGTTCTCTGAGTGTCACCTGTGTTCCCCCCCACATGCAGTGATCAGTGTGCCAGTGCCCGTAATATGGAACCCATCCGGGCTCATGCCCGGTGACTCACTGCGTTCGACAGGGGCGACAGCTGCCCTGACTAACTGCCCCGCCCCACCCCACCCCGGGTGTGAACCTGCCCCCTCCAGTGCCACATCGGCCTGTCACCCAGCGAGCCGGTGCCAGGGTGCCTGGGCTGGCTCTAAGCCCGGAGCGCTCCCAGCAGCTTTCACAGGAACGCTGCTCAAGCGGGGGGTCGTGACCTCAGAGCTGCCACCGGGAGAAAATCCCTCCAATGAAGCAGGGCGTGGTGGCCTGATGGGGGATGTGCCCTGGCTGCCATACGCACACACACATGCACACACACACACATGCACGCACACACACATGCACACACGAATGCACACACACACATGCATGCACACCCACATGCATGCACACACACATGCACACACACACACATGCACACACTTTCTCACAGACACACACACACACATGCATGCACACACACATGCACACACTCTCTCACAGATACACTCACACACTCACACACACATACACATACACACTCTCCGTTTCAGAGACCGTTTGTGGAAGGATCATTTTACCTGAGGACAGCATGCCTCGATTAATCTCTAAAGCCAACATCTGATATTGGCGGGAAGCGAGAGGGTGGCGTACTAATGGAGATGTGTGTTCCAGAAACATGTCAGCGGCAGTGCTAAAGGGATACGGTGTCTAACTCTCTAAAAATAGAAAGCGGAAAATAAAAGCAGGTAAATGAAATCATCACAGGGCCACTGTGCAGCACAATAAAACCTGGCTGATAGTGACCCCAAATGACAGAATTGGCCCTAAATGATGGAGTTACCCCTGACAGAGTTGACCTTGATTGATCCTGGTTGGCCCTGGATGACGGAGTTTACCCAGACTGAGACCGTTGGCCCTTTGAGACAGAGTTGACCCTGAATGAAAGAGTTGAATCTGAATGACAGAGTTGTCCATGACGGACAGAGCGGGCCCTTTGAAACAGAGTTGACCCTGAATGACAGAGTTGAATCTGAAGGACAGAGTTGGCCCTGAATGACAGAGTTGGCCCTTAGAGACTGATTTGACCCTGAATGATAGAGTTGAATCTGAATGACAGAGTTGTCCATGACTGACAGAGCTGGCCCTTGGAGACTGAGTTGAATCGGACTGATGGAGCTGGCGCAGGCACACCGCAGCTGTCGAGCTGTTATTGTAGGTTATGCGAGCAGAGCCTTGCAGGAGTTGCCATGAGGCCCGGCGACGCCTTCACTCAACTCTACCCTTTTGTTTTCCCTGTTCTGAGGGCTCGGATCCGCCCCAAACGGAGATCCGGTGAAGGCCAGTCAACAGCTGTGCACAAAACCCACTTCAATCAACTCCAACTGATATAGAACGGGAGATACCAGGGGGCTTTGAAACACAGTAAGCTCTCTGGGTAAAGGGGTATTACTGCGGTCACCCACGGTATTATCAGTGGCCGCTTTTATACCGTACATGCTGGAAAAAAAGTGTGCACCGTACAGTAAAAAAACTCCACTGTACGGTGCACATTGAGTATTCAGCCAGCTGTGGTGTTATTGTGAAACAGCAACACCTTTGCCATTGAGAATATATCTACTTCACATTACTGCCACTCAGATTCTCTTATCCAGAGTGCAAACACAAGAGATAAGGCTTATGACGGAAGTGCAGTAATTCCCTGGATTGGGAATGTGGGTATGGAAAACTTACACACGCAAGCAGTGCAGGCTCACTTTACATCCAACTGGGTTAGACAAACAAGAACAAAACTAGCGCACTGTTTAGCTTACAAGAACAAAAATGAATATTAATATTTGTATTACTTTCAGTAAATTATAAGAAATTAAAGATTGCTGCTCAAAAACACAGCAAAATATAAAGTACCGGCACAATATACAATCTAATATTTATGTTTTTAATTATGAATGAACACTATAAAATTAATCCATTAATATGTACAGCTTCTGGAATCATGGCATTGTTCCATAACCTATTGTGACGTTGAGTGCAATTTCTTTTTTTCTTTCTTTGGACCAAAATTCCCCAATTCACCTATATACCTGACATTGCAAACTCAGCAGACTATCAGAAACCTATCCCATTGTTTCAGGAGAACAAAACTTCATCGTAATACTGTCTGTGGTAACATATTTGGAGTTTCTTCCCTTGATGTGACTGTACTGGGACAGTCACTGTGGAGTGTCAGCTGATGGATTGCTCAAACTGACATGTGGTGAGTCTGTACATATGACAGCTGTTGACAGCTCAGGATTAGAGAACGTCTAAGGCCTGTTCTCTGAGCATGCTTAGAAAGTTACGAGAGTAGCAATATAAGACATTCAGAAATAATAATCATACATATTATTATTATTATTATTATTATTATTATTATTACTCACATTTTCTGATGATCAGACACCCGGTTTCTCAGGACAACCACCTAAACTCAGACAGAGAAAAGAGGCCAATAAATCTGTTTCTTCAAAGAGAGGCATTCTGGGTAAATGGTGAGCCATCCACCATTTTGCTGCCAGTAATGGTTTCTTATGATGCCCTATCCAAAGAATAAGCATGAATAATATTGATTAGTTAAGTGTGATCAAACAATAATAACACTGTTACACAAATGTAAGATTCTGTAAAAGTTTCATCATGTATCTGGCTTGCTTTATTACAATAATTGATTAATCTGTTCTGATAACCCATGACATTTCATTTAAAAGTGATATCCACTAGCCAAGCTACCCAACTTTAACAACTACTGTATGTATAACCGATGTAAGTGTCCTCTCCCACCAATTTACACTGTAGGCCAGCAAAGAATTACACGAAGCCTTTTCATGTAATCATTTGAAAAACAGCCATATCATATATTGGAGTGCTTAAGCACACACAAAAACTCGGAAAAGTTGCTGAAATGTGACTTGTTTGTCTAAGATAATGGTGTCACTCACGTCTCGTGTGTTTTGATTGGGTAAGTCACCCCGTGTGATCACATGACCGATGTGGGTTAATCCAGTGCATTAGATTGTATTCCCCCAGCTGCTCAGAGGGGTGTGGCTGGTTTCAGTCAGGTTCTGGTGAATTGTGCTTTTTATAGGCAAGTCAAAACATGAACAAATTGGGAAGTTTAATTTAATATGTTGTGCTGAAGGCATTTTTTTAATCCAAGGAAGAAAATATCTCTCTCTCTCTCTTAAATTACTGTCACTCTCCCCAGAGGTGTGGTCAAATAAATTACAGGTTGTTTTTACTCAGGTAAAATGATCAATAATATCAAATACTTGGACCTGTATTTGTCACTATCTTTGACAAGTAAATTTTAGCATTACAATTTTTGAAATGTGTTTGAATGTTTGTGAAGAAAATAAAAATATTGCTTTTAACGTTTAATTAAAGTTAAGGACAAATGTGAACTTAATCCTGATCTTAGATATGACCGGTCTCAAACAGTATACCAGGGAGAGAAAATTGATTATCTCGAGCAAATGTGCATGACTCATAATCATCTGTTGTTATTATCATCAATATTCAAAGCAATTATTCATTTGAAGCAACGTTGAGATGATAATTATCATAAGCAGATCAAAAAATGAAGTCATTACTTCTCAGAGGAAAAAGGAGTGTCACACTGCAAAAACAAGTTAAAAGTTCATGTCCGTCCTGCCTAAAAATGTTAAAGGAAAGTGAACTTGAGGACATATTGTTTAACTAATCAGAGTAAAAAAAACTTTTTTTAAGAAAAAAAGATGTTACAGTGTGACATCATTTATCTCAGCTCAGCTTTAAATCCCATTCTGAAAACTGCTGGGTGAAATTATGCTATAATTACTGTATTCGTATGCATTGTTCATTTTTAATGATGGACTTTAAGCAGCATGAAGCATACGCCCTAAAATGCATTTTTCATTTGTTTGACAGGCCTCTGATATGATTGTTAGCATTTGAAGTGTTCTGGAGCAAAATCAAACCAAACATTTTTGTTCAAAGGAGTATAGGTCATTAATCACCTTTTGTAACGATGTTTTTATGTTCAGTTTTTATCTGGATCACACTAAAAGCACAGGACCATTTCACAATGTGCCTTATCTTTACATTGTACTTCACGACAAACCTCAAAGAAATAACATTTTAAATTACTGTTTTAAATTCCCTCTGACCACGAAGAAGCTTTACGAAGTCGGTTGTTCATGTTTGCAAATACCTCAAGTGCTTTACTCCTCCTATGCACGGGCTATGATATGCAACTGATATTCTGTGTTGATACTCATCTGCGCAATGCCTAGAGTTGCCAGTAACATATTGTAATTTTACATGAATTTTTTACAGTGTTTGTTTTCAAACCCACATTTCATGTGATGGCCCTCTTTGGACAGGGTAAACACTGCACACACTGGAGGTAAATAATAGTAGGTACACTGGAGGTAAATAATAGTAGGTACACTGTAGGTAAATAATAGTAGGTACACTGTAGGTAAATATTTGTAGGTACACTGTAGGTAAATATTAGTAGGTACACTGTAGGTAAATAATAGAAGGTACACTGTAGGTAAATATTAGTAGGTAC